>NW_015541015.1:52140-58574 GCF_001515605.1 Sinocyclocheilus anshuiensis | reverse complement strand
TAAAAATCATATCACCGTTATTGAAAAAAATTATATCGCGATACATATTGATATTGAATTATTGTCCAGCCCTATAGGAGACCTTAGTTCTTCCGGTGGAATGCAGAGATTCAATCGTTCATTTGTGTCTGTTCACAGAGGCCCTACAATGGTTACGGTTTTTCATGAGATCTGGTTGGTGACATTTACAGTAATACCTGTGTCTTCTTCACTAACCCCTTGCATTCTAATCACTCACTGCCATTCTTTTCAGTGCAAACATGCCTTATTTATATGCAAATTATGCTTATAAAAAGTTATTTATTTACAAAGACAACATTGCGATATTACCACCATTACCTGATTCGCCATAATTAATTAGCGCTGCTATGCAAGCAAGGATCATTCACAATCATTAGCACTGCATTCCAAGAAAACGCGTATCAAAACCCCTTACTCTAAGTATTGAACCTTTGCGCACAAATTCCACCATTAGCACTACAGGCATTTTTTTTTTCCTAATTTGAGCAACAAAGTAAAAAATATGACTGATTGATGTGCTTCAATGATTAAATGAAAGTAGCATGGGGATAAATTATAATATGTGCTTTTGGCTGTGATTAATTAAAGTTGCTCTGGTTATAGAGTTATTTATGCAAATACATCAACATGAAATGATAATGACTGCATATATTCCAGATGTCCACAGCAGCATGTTTGTGTGTTTTGTTTTACACAAATGCTTTAGGATACATGTAATTATACTAGCACATGGGAATGTTTTTTGCACACGTGATAATCATAAATCCCATGTGTGTGTGTTTGTTTACTCGTATGTCTTTCACTGTTTCCTAAGCCCATAAATTAGGGCACCACACTTTCTTTATCAGGTTCATCTAGCTCCCAGAGTACATTCTAATCAGAGTATTGATCTGAGCTGCAGAAGCTCAAGTGGAGAATGACTGTAATCCCCAGGCTTAATTTACTCCCAATGAGACACTCTCAAGGTTATCCACACCAACCACAAAAGACAAGAAGAGAGGACAGGTGCTAAGAGAAAATAATGAGGAAATGATTGCACAGATATTAGATATTTCACATCTAAAGTAATGTCTGTTGCAAAATGTACAACATTTCTATAGATATATAAGTAGATCGAGCCTACATATTTTTTTTAACGACTAGTGCTGCTCTCTACTGCACAAATTAAAGCTGTCATAATGCTAGGGTGCTTTCAGGGGCCAGCCATTGCTATACAGTTGTTAGGATGTTTTTTTTTTAGCACATTGTTATGCGGTTACTAGGGTGTTCTGGGTAGTCACTTACTGATCAGCATGTGAGTACACAGCTTGAAAACATTCATATCCCATATTGCATTAGAATTTAACCAAAGCTTTGGAGAGTAGAAGCACCATACTGCACTGTGGCTAAGACAAATCACAGGTTTTGTGCACCGGACATGTCAAGTTCAAAGTGATAGTTGAAAAAGGTGGCTCTAACAGGTTGATCTATTTTATATGTCTTTATATGAAGCATAGACTCTATCCAAGCCACAAAAACTACAAACTTATTATTGAAAAAAAAATTGTCTGTACACAATATTCTAACCAAGGGTAAAGTTAGTATGTACAGCAACCCCAATGATTTGTGGTATCATTCATGTTTTGCTCCAAAGTTTAAATGGCTTAATTCTCACTGTCTCTGCACAGTAAACTGGGATAGGAGAAACTATTTTAACATTGAAAAAAGTACACACTTCACATGTTATTGAGGACATAGTGTCTTACTTGGGTAGTCTTTTGGGTGCAATTTCTCTGACCAGTTCCCGTAGAAGGTGACTCTGTATTTGGCAGTTCCACAGGCACAGCAGTCCAGCAGGGGTTTGTCTGTGGTTTCTCCATAAAGTGGCTCTAAAGACAAGGGAGGGTGGCTGGATTATTACAAATATTTATAATTAAAATTGTTGTATCTATCTATCTATCTATCTATCTTTTTAACATTGAAAAAAGTACACACTTCACATGTTATTGAGGACATAGTGTCTTACTTGGGTAGTCTTTTGGGTGCAATTTCTCTGACCAGTTCCCGTAGAAGGTGACTCTGTATTTGGCAGTTCCACAGGCACAGCAGTCCAGCAGGGGTTTGTCTGTGGTTTCTCCATAAAGTGGCTCTAAAGACAAGGGAGGGTGGCTGGATTATTACAAATATTTATAATCAAAATTGTTGTATCTATCTATCTATCTATCCATCCATCCATCCATCCACCCACCCACCCATCCATCTATCTATCTATACTGCACTAGTAAAGGCTCAGTAAAACCACTTACACAAGTATATAACCTTTGAAGATTCACTACATCATACAATGCATGTAAGGTTTTGAGACAGAAAAGTGGCCCTCCAGGAGCAGGATTTGACACCTATGGGTTAGAAGGTAATCAACCTAGAACCTATGGAAACTAATGCTGGTATAAACATTCTTTCTTTCTTTCTTTCTTTCTTTCTTTCTTTCTTTCTTTCTTTCTTTCTTTCTTTCTTTTTCTTTCTTTCTTTCCAAAATGGATTGCTCTAACGATCAAGCCTGACAAACAACAAGCGCTCAAATAAGAACAGGTATATGAGGAGCCAAATTGGGGGAGAGAAAAAGAGAAAGGAGAAAAAAAGCACCATACACTGAAATAACATCTCATAGAAGTGCTGCTTGTAATGTGCCAAACCAACTAGCTGGGAGTAATGAAAGACTCACTTTTCTCACACATCCGCTTCGTGAGTGAGCCTTCATCCTGGAATGAGATGATCTTCCTCTGAACAATACTAGCTCTGCAAAGATGAAAGAGAAATGAGAGAATGAGAAAATGAAAGGGAATCAGAAGAGAAGAGAAGAGAAGAGCAAATTAAAAAGAAGACAGAAGAGAGTGAAATGAGAAGAAATTAGATCAATAGAGAAGAGAAGAGAAGAGAAGAGAAGAGAAGAGAAGAGAAGAGAAGAGGTGCAACTTGCAAAACAGAACTCTGAAAAGCAGCAATCATGCTCTAACACCCATGGAGTGATTGTAATCCCCAAAAAAGAGGCACATGCCAGATGAATGGCAGCACATCACCAAAGGGAGCTGCTCCCTGGATATCACAAGCCAGCAGATGTGAAGCATACACTCTAAAAAATGCTAGGTTATTTTTTTTAACCCAAACACTGGGTTCAGCTTGTTGTTGGGTCATTTTATTGGGTTATTTTTAATATTTTTACCCGGGTGCTGGGTCATTTTAACGCTGGGTTATTTTTTTCTACCTAACCGCTGGGTTGACCCTGTATCCGGTGAAACTTTTCAACAATGCAACTGCTGAGAGCATGGGCTTTTTAAGTTCACAGGAGAGTTCAGTTCTCAGCGCCACAGCGCCACCGCCAATTTGGTGCACTCTTTCAGGGAAATAAAGGTTTGTATACATTTTATTTAATTTATAAAGTCTTTAATGTGGTGTAAATTATATTATTTTATGCAACGCAACATAAGGATGAGATGTCAGTCAGCTGCGTCAGTCAGTCGTTTAATTTAATTTGATGTTAAAATATGTTCTCTAATCTCAGTACTGTTTGTTTTTGGGCAGGTTTTGGAATCAGTCACGGCATCTCTCAGCTATGAGTGAAACGCGAGGCCGCGTTCTAAAGTTCGCAGTTCCCCCGCGAACAGCAGCCCTTCACCGGCTCAGATTTCGGCGACACACCGGGATGAGAATTAGCACTATTTTGGTAAAAAGCGATTACAGAGAACGGTTGAATATACTTAAATTAAAATGCTACTTCTATATGCCTTTTTTATTTCTAAAATGCTTGTTAAACGAGTTTAAATGTATGTAATATTGTAAACTATGCTGTATTTTGTCCATGGGTGTTCTTGCTTAATAATAAATGTTCATCTTTTGATTATTGCTGTCACCTATAGTTATTCTGTGTGTGATTTTTAATTTCCAGCCCATTTTAAGGCTGCAATATAATAATTTTTAAACAATAATTTAAACAACCCAGTATGGTGGGTAAAAACATATAACCCAACCAGCTGGGTCAAAATAACCCAGCATGTGTTCTGTCCAACATTTACCCAGCACTGGGTTGCCAAATAACCCACGTTGGGTTGTTTTTAACCCAGCTTCTTTTAAGAGTGTATATTTATGTGTTTTTGCTGAGAAAAAGTTACATTTCTAACATTTTTTCTGACACATTCTAACACTATCTGTTCTGATATACAGGAACAACATAAATGTGGGCCTGACATGGGACATGGGCCAGTGGCTGCTCTCCAGTTTCCAGTCTCCATTTTATGATGCTGCTGTGCTGATTTTCCCACTAGACATTTTAATTAACCAGCAATATTTGATCAATTAGCTTCACCAGAAAGACCATTTTGGTCAACCAGAGTACTGCTGGTGAACAGGATAGCTATGCTGGCCCAGAAGCTAAACCATCACCAAACCATGCTGGTCAAATCTGGTCTTTTAAGCAGGGTGAACAGAGGATTTAAATTGACATTGAGGGAAGAAAAAAAAGAAATGTTGTAGATGAACCTCGTTGCACAGTCCAAGAATACGGAGGATGTAAACAAGAAAGAAAGAGTGAGACTCTCGTTAGGCAGCTGTAATTAAAATCGGATAAGTGATCATGGACATAGCTTAAGCTCTGGGATCCAAAAGAGTTGGTGAAGCCTGTTTACATGGTGCCATCTCAGATAATTGTGGCAGCCATGGAGGTCTTTATACAGCCTGGAAAAATCTCAGAGTAAACAAAAAAAGTCCTTCCTTTTCACACACTAAAGTTCTCATCTGAGGAACAGGCCTTGCATTATTGTACTGAGAGCTGGGGCCAGTCCAGGTGGTCCTCATCCAAATGACAAGGAATATTTATGAACCGGTAGTTTTCACTCACTGGACTGGTCATTATCCAGTGAGAGATGAAAGTTGCTGACTGGTGGAGAAAAAAAAGTGTTAAAGACAAAAACGGCTGTCAAAACCTTACCTAACAGACTGTAGTTGAGATGTTAAAAATGATTTGCGCTTACTCACTGCCTATAACCTTAAAAATAAATAAGTACCTACATACAGGGGCCACATATCAGAGATAGCCACTTGAGTTAGTGACTGGGACTCCAGACGCATTTTAATAGTTTTTAGACTCGACTGTGTGTGTGTTTGACTAATCATAATGCAAAAACTGACACTTTAAACAAACATTTGTAACCAATGCTGGCAAAATGAGTCACAATGAGCAAAAAAATAGTTATTAATTATTAGTTTTATTGTCACATTCTCCATTAACCCTCAAAGACCGAGACAGCCGCCCGCGTCTAAAAAATAACTATTGTTCTTAAATGTTTAATAACTTTTGAACCGCTAATCCTAATCCCAAAAATTGTTGTAAAGCGGCGATTCCTCATTTGTCTTATTTGGATATTCAGAGGCTCCGTAGTGGACGTGATTACGTCATCACATTTTGACAACATTGATTTGTCAGAAGAAACCAATGCATTTCGCTCCTCTGAGCCAAACAGGAACGATTGTTGATGCTTAGTCCCACCCCCGTGCCCAGATTGGTTCAAACGGTCCCATATTCAACCAATAAACATAGGTTTTGGTCTTTTGAACCACTATTTAGGATTTTTCACTGGAAAGTCGAACAAACGCAAAGTGAAATTAAAGTCTGTCGTGCGTGCATGAAAACAAACACAAAATAACACATTTGCATGAGAGAACTCTCTGAAAAAGCCACAAAAAACACACGACTGAGTACTTTGACATAATACAAACCAAAAACAACGGTACATATCGGATAAAGCACTGGAATTTATGTCTTCGCATCGCTAGGTGATGTCCCGGTAAATTCGATTCCAACGCAGAGTACAGCCAGCGGATGGATCATTTATATTATGTATAATATGTAAATAATTCTTATATGGTTCATAAAGATCATTTTCACTTTTTTTCTGTTGCACTCTGTATATGTCTCACTCATTTTGTGTGTAGTGTGTGAATCATTTGCACTGTTTGTATGTTTGTTGCAGAAGACAATTTGTGAAATTGTTTTCACTAAATATCTGCACGGTTTGTGTTTGTTGTTGTTCATACTCAGATTGAAAATATATTTCTCTGAAAAAAAGTCACTTTTTTACTGTGTTTTGTTATTATATAACAAGGATTCCATTTTCTTTACTCCCTAAACGTTTTTTTTGTTTGTTTTTTTTTGGACACATCTATATTGTTAGTAAACTAAATAGACCTGTTTTTCACTGAAAAGCGCCTATAACAATATTGTAATAAATGGCTATAACTTGCTTGGGGAATGTTATTGTAACGAATTAGTCCACTGAAGGCGAGCGTAGTGAAGAACCCAAGTGCACTTTATTCAAAACAAGGTGAAATCTAAACAGACGAAGACTAGAGACACAGACTTGACGAGGCATGAACAGACT
>NW_015541015.1:39880-49315 GCF_001515605.1 Sinocyclocheilus anshuiensis | reverse complement strand
TCCAAACATAATCCGAGACTTGACTTGACATAAACAGACTTGACTAGAACAGACTTGACGAGGCATGAACAGACTTGACGAGAACAGACTTGACTAGACTCACTGACAGCGGGTTACAACATCAATACACAACCAGAGACAATGGCAACATGATGGCTACTTATAGCAAACAAGAGGGTCACATGACAAGAACAAACCAATGGGAAACAAGACACATGACTAGGACAACCAATCAGAACATGACACATGAACCAAAGAACAAATCAGAACATAACACACAGACAAGGGAATCACATGACAGAACATGATCACATGTGGGGCAAGGAACACATGACAAACCAGGAAATTAAACTAAGATCATGAATACAAAGCAAAAGACATGAACACCAACACAACCCAAAACAAACCCTGACGCCCTAATGTAACATCCACCCCAACCAACAACACAAAACATCCAGGAGGGTGGAGGACTGGAGGTGGTCCAGGGGGTGTGATGGAGGGCCAGGCCCGTGAAGAGGAACAGGCTGAGTTCATGAACGGCCTCCATGGCCGTGACAGGACAGACAGTGAATTCATGAATGGCCTCCGTGGCCGTGGCAGGACAGACAGTGAGATCATGAACAGCCTCCATGGCCGTGACAGGGCAGACAGTGAGTTCGTGAACGGCCTCCATGGCCGTGACAGGGCAGACAGTGAGTTTGTGAACAGCCTCTGTGGCCGTGACAAGACAGTCTGTGAGTTCATGAACAGCCTCTGTGGCTGTGACAGGGCATGCAGTGAGTTCGGAAGCGGACGCCACCACCTCAGGAGGTTCTGATTAATTGAGATACATTTTTGTCCAAACCATAACGGAAAATGTCTTTCAGGAATGTTTCATTAAAATCTACCTGGTGACAAAGCCCACTAAAGTCCTCCACATACTCCTCAATTGAGCGATTACCCTGACGGAGGCGAACAACAAATCAGAACATAACACACAGACAAGGGAATCACATGACAGAACATGATCACATGTGGGGCAAGGAACACATGACAAACCAGGAAATTAAACTAAGATCATGAATACAAAGCAAAAGACATGAACACCAACACAACCCAAAACAAACCCTGACAGATATATGTAGACAACATTTTATTTGGAAGTGTAAAACACCCAGATACATCTTTCTAAAGAAAAAAATCTAAACTTCAGGAGTTTCTGTTTGAGTACACAGTAAAAAACACCCAATTGTTGCTTGCATTTTTCTTAAAATTCTGGAAATTAATTCATTCTTAGAGTATACAAAAGGAAAACTGGGAATTTAAATTAGCTAGACTGGAATTTCAAATTCTCCTGTTTATAATGATATATGACACTTGATGCTGACTGCTAGAATAGGTCTAAAAAAACAAAGAAAATTGCAGGCGTGTCAGGTGCCCCAAAAATGTTCTAGGTCTTTAAGGGTTAAAAGACCTTCGAAATGATGTATGATTTGTTGGAATCTGCCAAAAAAAAATGACTGAGCTACACCCTTTTGAATTCGATATTCGAAAGTCAGTTCTGAGAAAAACGGAGTTAAAGTTTTCTGAATGTTCCAAAAGCAAAATCTCCTAGCAATATTACATAATTTCCTCTACTTTCTTTCTTAATATTAATTAGTATATTAATAATCACAATATAGCCATTTTTTATTTTGTCTTTGCTATTAAAAATAAGAACAGATGCAAAAAAAAATAACAACAACAACAGTAGAACAAATATAAGAAAGAAACAAATAGTGCATTACTTTTATCTAAACAAAAGCATTCAAGCAAGAAAAACAAATAATCAAATGTAAAAATCACTTCAGTGTGTTCATTACAAATAAACTGATTATTAAAACTGAAAAAGTAGTTCAATCAAGAGCAGCGATCTTTTCTTTTATTGTTAGATTATCATTCATGAGACAGACAGCCTGTGTATTAAGACTTACTGTACTGCACGGATCGAATATAATGTTCCACATTAGATGTTTTTCACCAACAGTTCTCCAAGCATTCACTTAAGACATAACAGATTATGTTTGTGTGAATACTTAAATACTGTAAATATGTGTATATTTATCGGGACTTGCGGGCTGACGGAAGTGTCTTTTATGCGGGCGCTTCGGATGTCAGTCAGTGCGAGAAGCGAGCAGAGAAAAAGGTACTCCTCTTAGAAAACGTACAAAAAAAGATAATTTTGCATGTTTGATTAATATTTGGAGCATTGGGATTGCTGGATGAGGGATTAATTAGCTAATTTTTGTGAAAACCTGAAATTCGACCAAAAATTGACATTTTTCACTTTTTTTGTCTGAAGCTCAAAATTAGCCTGTACTCATTCCGACTCATTTTGCCAGCTCGGGTCACATTTTGATAATAATTTATTAATTTTGATAATAATTTTTTCACAGTTATTCAGATGCAACACCTAATAAAAGTTATTGTGTCTATTTACTGTCTATTTAATGTTTTAATTGGTGTGATTAATTATGGAAAAAATCACGCGTATGGGTTTATATATGATATAGGTTAGCAATATCACACAAGCAAGAATGCTGTTTCTGCCAAATATCTGCATGATTTGCAAATTTGATATTGATTTTATACAATAGCTCCATAAACACTAAGTTAATATTATGTGAAATTTTAGACACAATATTGTAATGTGTTTTGTTCAATTTAGCTAATAAAAATAGTTCAAACAAAGCCACAGCAGAACTGTTGTGTGTCTCTAAGCAACATAGCTGTGTTTCATTCCTGAATTATTCTATGTTACGTTTTTGAATGAATTGAGTTTGTCAATGATTCAGTGAGCAATTCATGAAGACTTGCTTTGTCACTTGCTTTGTTTCCAAATTAATCATCCGTTTGAAGGAGTTGGAGTTGGAGGAGTTGACTAGCCACCCACAGCAAAATCCCCAGTTAAATCAATTCTGCTCAGAGTACATATTGTCCCAATCTACAGAGTGTTAAAGTAACACTGAAGCCGAGTTAAAGTTAATAGGATAATTAAGCAATTAATTAATTGATGAGTGAGCATTAGTAAAGAAAACGCACTGTTAACAATGCTGAAGATGAACAACTACTGCTCAGGCTTTTAGACATGAAAACATATCACATAATCCTCAACAGTGGTAACTCGGCTTCAGTGTTACTTTAACACTCTGTAGATTGGGACAATATGTACTCGGGAGTTGATTTAACTCTGGGGATTTTGCACCTGCTGGTTTTAATTTCATATTTTGGTAATTTCATATCATTTCATTTAAAAAGTTTAATATTTCAATATTCATAACAAAAAAAAAACATTAATGCCCATCTATTATCATTATTTATGCTATGTTCAATCAAAATATTTCTTTCTTAAGCTTATTTTTTGTAATGTATATTTAAAGTTTTACTCATCTAACACAATAATGTTTTTAAATGATCTTTTGGGAGGCATATTCTCAGCTAAACTTGATGTGTGATTAATTTGTGATTAATTAGATCTAGAATTAGATTAATCAGCATCTAGTGGCTACATCATGATGTTACAGATGATTTTGAATATGAACAGGCCCAAAGTCTTCAGGGATACTGGAAAATTACAGGCAGGTGTGTTTGATTAGGGATTAAGCTAAATTCTGTAGGACAGAGCACCAAAGTGTTACCCTCAAACAGGACAATGGCCCTAAGCACACAGCCAAGACAACACAAGAGTGACTAAGGGATGACTGTGAAAGGACTCATGGACTGTGAAATTCCTTGAGTGACCCAGCCAGAGAACATCTCTGGAGAGACCAGAAAATGGCTGTCCACCAACGGTCCCCATCAAACCTGACAGAGCTTGGGAGGATCTGCTGGAGAGAATAGCAGAAAGTCTCCAACTCCAGGTGTGCAAATTTGTCTCATCATACCCAAAAAGTCTATAAATGCCAAATGATCATACCCAAAAAGGCTATAAATGCCAAATGAATAATGTTTCAGTCTTTTTTTTTTTTTTTTTTATTTGCCAAGTAGTTTTTTTGCTTTGTCATTATTGGCAATACAATGTAGAACAAAAATGAAAATAATAATTTAAAACCTTTTAACATAAGGCTACAAATGTGAAACAATGAAGGAGTCTGAAAGCTTTCTGAACACACTGTACACAACCTCAAAGCTAACAGACATGAACTAAAAACTCCAATACTACCATTTTAATTTCATGCCATCTTTAAAGAGATAATGAAAGGAAGGGGGAAAACGCATTCAAGCGTTGTTTCTTGAGTTTTTCCCGGTCGGGTGATGTTATTTCAGTTGTCTAATTGAATTGAGTCATGCTACGGTTGGCCATGACCCCAGTTACTCCTCTTTCACCCACATTATCTTTGATGATGTGAGGAACAAACTGACAGCTCTTCTATTTACTGCTTTATTCTCTTTATCTGTTTATTTTGATAGCTTTTGAGGCAGACAGCAGTGAGTTGAGGCACATATCTCACTCCAGCTTCCCCTCTTCCACAGATAGTGTTCAAATAAAACCTACACCACTGATTCACACACTATTCACCATCAGGAATGTTCATTCTGAAGGATGGTGGGTGACAAACACGGGTCAACGGACCATACATGGAATGAAAGAGACACAGAAAGACTCTAAAACAGTCAATCTACCCACACCCCCTTTTATGTTAAGGTACTGATGGTACCACTCTAATTGTCCATGCTCTAATTCAATCTCACCCCAATTTCACATATCTGAAGAAGAGCGGCTTTGGCAGAAAGCCTCCTCACTTTCCAGGGCCGGCTAGGCAATCAGCCGCGGTAATGGTTATTTAACATCCAATTTAAATTCTATCAATGAGATGTTATTAAGGGCAGACTCACTTTCCTTCTTTTACACAGTTGATGCTAATCGCCTCTCTCCCAATGTGTGTGCGAGAGAGAGATCTTCTCGGGCCAGTGCTCAAGGCTACATAATGCAAATTCGAGGGCCCGCATCAACCCAGAAAACCACCGGCAGTGAGATTTGTGCCACTGAAAGACAGTATGCAGATTACATTTATATATATACACACTGGGAACCTGGAAAAAAACGGTGACATATAATTATACTGTAATTATTTAACCTTGTGGCCTTTAAACCAGATTATTCGTCTTGGCTTTTAGCAAAATTGCTTGTAGCGCAAGGTCTATGATGAGCCTCCACTTGCCTAAAAAACATCTATATTTCATTCGGTGTTTCACCTTGATTTTTCTTCACACATTTATAAGGGAAAAATAAGCGTTTGAGAACAGCTTGAACAAAAATTGCTTTTATGCATGTTGTTTGTGCACCAGTCCGAGCTTAGTAAGGGCATTAGCTGATTTTACAGACTCTCCACAGTCATCTTTTTATTGTAAGTAGTACCCATAGAAAAGATAAATCACAAATGAAATTTGTTTCTCATAGCCTGCAACTGATATTAAATGTAAAGCAAATAAAGATGTTTGCTGACATATCTTGCTTTTCAGCAAGATGTGTTCTTTTTAATGTCCAAAATCTAAAACTTTCTTCATTTTCATTATTTTATTTAATAACATTTTATTTTGTGCTGATGTTTGCAGTTACAAAATCAGAGACCATCCCTTTGAAATCTGATTACGGTAGACACATGGAGACACATGATACTTCCAGATTGAAATGGTGAGTAGCACAAAGATTATTATATCAGGTGTAATGAAGGCAAATGTCAACCCGTGCTTAACTTTTTTCTTCTAGAATACTATCAACATTATTTTTATTCTATTTTAATATTTTTCTAAACTGAATGCGTTCCTGCAAACTGTACTGATTCTGCTAAAAAAAGGTGGTCTGGGGTGCAGTTAATGCAAACTCTGGTATGGTTTGCTGCTAATATTATCGTAAATCATGGAAGTAAACTGGTATTGATGACATGATTTGGTCAAACTGTGTGTGTACCTGGTAGGGGTGTATTGATCCATCAAATGTCTATCGATATGTTGTATTGATGCTACACGCAAAATATTGATAGCTGTACTATAAATATGCACCTTATTTTGACACTGTCCACATTTTCAAGCAATGTCTGTCTATACATTACTGCCAATGCATGCATTTTTGTGCAATTCAATGATAAGACTGCCTGAAAGGCACAAGGCGAGCATAAAAGTCCTGAAAAACCTGAAAAGCACCATTTATTTAATTTGTGTCTTTGTTCTATTGTATTTATTTTCTGATATTGCTTGTAATTTGGTTATCTGTAGAAAAGATTCTTAGCACTGAGCCCATAGTAGCAGCCAAAAAAAAAAGAGCTGTCCTTTCGGTCTTAAAGTGAAAGCAGACTAACAAACCTCTGTCAAAGAAAACAAAATCTCTCACTGCTCTTGACTGAACAACTTTTGTAACTTTAATAAGGATTAATCTATATTTAATCTATACAGTGAAGACTATGCAGTGTTCATTTACATATAATTATTACATTTCTGTACCTAAAAACTTCTTTTAGACCTACATGAAAAACCTGAAATGCACTGTTTATTGTGTCTTTGTTCTACTGTATTTATTTTCTGCTATTGCTTGTAATTTGGTTATCTGTAGAAAAGATTCTTAGCACTGAGCCCATAGTAGCAGCCAAAAAAAAAAGAGTCTTAGAAGTAAGTTTTAACAGTTTTATTTTTGTAATTTTTTTCTACATTTAATGTATTTTTTGTACAACTGAAGTGCCTCATTTTTGTTTTCCTAATTTGGATTTACATTATTTTACTCAATGCACATTTTAGCAGGAGAGGCCTGAAAGATTTTCTTGACTGTTGTTATGTAGTACGATAACGTCTCTGCTACGTATGTAACCCTCGTTCCCTGAAGCAGGGAACGGAGATGTCACGTCGGTAATGACCGGCTTTGGGATCTCGCTTAGATAGACCAATCGACTTCGAGTGTAAACTAAACGAGCCAATGCACATTGGCATACGATGATTGCATCCAGCTGCCGCTGGTCGCAGCGCGAGTATAACTAGGCAGCAGGTGCAATGCAAACTCAGGTTTTCACTGAGGAGCCGAGCCGGTTACCCGGCCGCTCAGCGGTGGTACAGCAGCTGTGGCGACGGGACGTGACGTCTCCGTTCCCTCCTTCAGGGAACGAGGGTTACATATGTAACCGAGACGTTATCTTTCAGTTGGTCACTCTCAACATCACTTTGGTAATGACCGACTTTGGGATCCCTACCAAAGCGCCACAGATGCTGTCACTTCCAGCGTCCTGTGCAAGCCTCCTGTGCCCCCTTTTCAGCGTAGGCCAGGGCTCGCAACAAGAAGACCAGTCACTGTTTGTCGTAGCACTCCCCACTCAGTGAGACTGGATAACACTGGGAAAATGTACCCGTTCCACTTGGAACAGGAACATTGCGGAAGCACCATCTTTCCCGAAGGAGGTTGCGGAAGCACTTACACATATGAACAACCGTTTAGGTGCATATGGAAGATTAGAGGTGATTATAACCCTCCTGGAAATGGCAGAAATCTGCCGGGGAAACACGGGGCTCTGAGGCTATACCGTGGACTTTACACATATGGGATCCACTCAGGTCTCTACATATGGAACCCAGGCCTCTACCGGTTCTCACGGATTCATCGAGTGAGGGCCTGGCGCCGGACATTCCGTCATGTCTGGCTGCCAAGGGGATGGAGGCGCTCGACAGGGTCTACCGTACGGACTCTCTGGAGCGGTTTAGCAAGCCGACACTAAACCGGGGCCTCTCAGTGCTCTATGGGCGGACCGAAGAGGTTAGTGCGGACAGTGCAACGCTTACCTGGTTCGACGGTTTGGCAGAGGGTGCGTAAGTAGGGCCTTTGATGACATTCTCGAACCGCCTGCTGCTGCGTTATGGCAAGAGAGGAGGATGAGTGTGGTCCGGTGTTGTTCCGTCCACGGCTCTCCATGCCGTCTTGGGACCCAGAGACAGAGAAAATTGCTCTCTTGTCGAGATTTTTGGAAACAAGATTCTCCACCCGGCCCTCCTCCTCCTACCATCCCCCAAAGAGCAGTTCCCTCTCTCTCTGGGTCACCCGTCCCAGGGCATCTTGCTCTTCCGCTCACTTCCATGTTTGACCGGGGCACCCTGCCTACGCCCAGCTCCATGGCGCCGCTTGCTCGAGGCTGCTGCGGATGCAGCGTGGGAGCGGGGGTTGACGCAGGGGGCCACCCTTGGCGACGAGCAGGCTGGGGCACTGCGGCCGGCAGACAGGTGGAGGCAGCAGCTGCCCGGCAGGGCAGGACATGTTGGATCGCCTCAGTCTGCTCTTGTGCAGCCAAGAAATGCTGGGCCATGTTCTCGACTGCGTTGCCAAAGAGGCCGGTCTGGGACACAGGGACCTTTAGGAACCGAACTTGTTGGCGTCCCTCATGTCGACCAGACCCAGCCAGAGGTGACGCTCCTGGACCACAAGTGTGGACATCGCATGACCCAGAGAACCCACAGTGAGCTTTATCGCTCAGAGCGCGAGGTCAGTTGAGGTTCAGAGCTCTTTCAGAACTTCCGGATCGTGACCACCCTCGTGCAGGTCCCTCAGTGCTTTAGCCTAAAAAACCTGCAGTAACACCGTAGTGTGTAAGGCAGAGGCAGCTTCTGCACAGGCCACATAAGCTTCGCTGGACAGACCAGACGAGTACCTACAGACCCGGGAGGGGGGGCACGGTTTGCCCTGCCGGGTCGCAACCGACCGCTCCACCGGGGGGACATGGTTTGCCATCACTGTTACCCTCAGACCGCCCATGCTACTGCCTGAGGAAAGCATAGCCGTCATTTCCTGATCCGATTCAGTCATTGATACAGTCCCAGAAGGCAGCAGCGCAGCAGAATCTTCCTCTCCAGAAAGCTCCGGCTCACCCTCCGATGCAGCGATCAACATCTGATCGTCGGGAGGAGTGCCGAAGGATACTGCTGGTACGCTCCTTGTAGAGGGCCCAACACGTTCCATTGGCAGCTCAACTGGTTGCGGAGTGCAAGAGGAGCAATGGTCCCCCGAGGGTTGGTTCCCTGGAGGGTTTGCCATCACTGTTAACGTCAGACCGCCCGTGCTACTGCCTGAAGTAGCCCCCGCCTGACTGCCGCCATGACGAGAACTAGATTGAGGCAGAGGCAATGGAGCTCAGCCCCGTTTGAGGTAACAGAGCTTGGCCCGCAACTCCGAGATGGCCATCTTTCCGCAATGAGAACATGACTCATCCACGAACACCACCTCAGCGTGCTTAATGCCCAGACACGTGAGGCAGCGATCGTGACCATCACCCGACGCCAGGTAACGACCAGAAACGCAAGGGTTATACGTTGTCTGTAGCAAGACGCAACGTCATCTTTAAAAATATGCACCCATGAATGCTCTTTTAGGGGAAAAGCTATTTTAGCGTGCTGAAGCGCACAGGGGAGATGGCCGCCTGCAACACAAACAGGGGGTAGTGCAGCCTG
>NW_015541015.1:37366-38254 GCF_001515605.1 Sinocyclocheilus anshuiensis | reverse complement strand
TGCTCAGACACGAGACACGTGAGGCAGCGATCGTGACCATCACCCGACGCCAGGTAACGACCAGAAATGCACACGTTGTCTGGGAAAGTCATCTTTAAAAAGACGCGTCTTTAAAAACACGTTCCACCCGTGAATGCTCTTTTAGAAATGCTCTTTTAGTGTGCTGAAGCGCACAGCCCGCCTGCAACACAAACAGGGGGTAGTGCAGCCTGATGTGTGCAACCCACTCGACAAGGGAAACCACCACCGCTGAAGCGCCATACCGCCAACGCCAATGAAACCAGTATATGTTTGTGTGTGTGTGTGCACTTTTACTTTCTTAACAAGCGGGGCTGATGTACTGCAAGCAGAGAGATAAATGTATACCTAATTTCTGCTCGCCTCCAGCAGAAATTACGTTTTTAATTTGCATTCTTTGGAACATTTGCAGTGCATTTTCAGCAGATAGACGCAAATGCCTTTCTATGATGATGCTTTGAAAACCAAACCAAAGGGGAAGCAATCGAACTCTGGTTCAGACCAAGCAAAGGTGTGTGAAAGCTCCCTTAAGATCATCATAAAACAACATTTGGAGCCTGTTTTACTTCTGTAGTATGCCACCGTTTACTAATGTGACATATTGCAAAGATAAACTAAAAATATGGTTTCACTTAATTTTATGAATCAGGAATCACTGTACCAGACACGTGAGGCAGCGATCGTGACCATCACCCGACGCCAGGTAACGACCAGAAACGCAAGGGTTATACGTTGTCTGTAGCAAGACGCAACGTCATCTTTAAAAATATGCACCCATGAATGCTCTTTTAGGGGAAAAGCTATTTTAGCGTGCTGAAGCGCACAGGGGAGATGGCCGCCTGCAACACAAACAGGGGGTAGTGCAGCCTG
>NW_015541015.1:33164-37235 GCF_001515605.1 Sinocyclocheilus anshuiensis | reverse complement strand
CCTGATGTGTGCAACCCACTCGACACGGGAAACCACCACCGCTGAAGCACCATAACGCCAACGCCAATGAAACCAGTATATGTTTGTGTGTGTGTGTGCACTTTTACTTTCTTAACAAGCGGGGCTGATTTACTGCAAGCAGATAGATAAATGTATACCTCATTTCTGCTTGCCTTCAGCAGAAATTATGTTTTTAATTTGCATTCTGCATTCTTTGGAACATTTGCAGTGCATTTTCAGCAGATAGACGCAAATGCCTACTACCAATCAGAACATGACACATACACAAGGCAGAGATACATGAGGGCAAGGGAAGCATGACACAAACAGCATGAAACAATTACAAAATAAAAGACATGAAAACATGAACATGAAATAAAAAACTCAAACACCAAACCCCACATTACACCTTAAGATCATCATAAAACAACATTTGGAGCCTGTTTTACTTCTGCAGTATGCCACCGTTTACTAATGTGACATATTGCAAAGATAAACTAAAAATATGGTTTCACTTAATTTTATGAATCAGGAATCACTGTAAGCACCTGTTTGTAATTTTTAATCATTATTGATGATGTCAGTGCTTATATAATATATATATCAAAGACTGTGAAGATATTTATTTACTTATGTGGATTCATGTTGATCGATTTCATGGTTTTGCTAATTTCAACGGTCAGTCATACAGCTTAGCAATCATTATACAAAAAAATATTTGTCCACAGCCATGAATCAAGCATTCCACAGAGGCAAATGTCATAAACAGGTGACTCTTTACCCAGCGGCACTGCAAGTTCACTTGTCTCTACTTTAGATCAAGTTTTTAATCATGAGATCTCAGCTGCAGGGGAGGTCTGGAGGGCATGAAGAAACAATTTGACACACCACAGAAAGTTTCTTGCTCTCTTTAAATTTTGCAATGTCAAGCTAGTTTTTCAGTTTTTTGCTTTTACTTGCAAGACTGTTTGGAGTAAATAGGAGAATGAGAAAGTTTTGATTTCATGGAGCATTTCTGCTCTCAGCATCCCCTCTAGAATTCACTCACGGCAAAGCTCTGAGTTCAGCAACCTCGCCATAGATCTCTACTCATTACCCACTCTCCACCTCTTCTGCCCTGCTCCCCACCTCTCCGTCTCCTGTCTGCCTCAAGCGCACCCTCTCCATCACTCATGCTGGTTTGATGCTTCCATGTCTTACATTTTTTGATATTGCACTTTTTCATGTCCTCTGCACTCCGCCTGTCTTTTCTCGTACTGCATTTTTTATTTGCCAGCCACTGAAACACACACACACTTTTTTTTTCCCTTTCCATAGTTTATGTCCAGAGGAGGAACTTTAAGCTGAAACTAAGTCTCAGGCCCCTCCATTACAGACAGCGAGCTATAAAATGTTATGAGACAACTTCTTTTTAAAATAGTATTCCATCTGAAAAACAAGTGAATCATGGAACAGTTATAATCTCTCGATGTTCTGTCAACTTCCTGCCTACATACCTGTAGCCTGTCATTAACGTCCACCGATGATCCGCACTCTCTAATTCTGTATGGATTGACTAAGAGTGTCCACGCAGTCTAAGGCTGATTACACAACCAATTCTATTGACTCAGAGTTAATAAAAGGAAGATACAATTATGTTTCCTTCTATGGATGTAACCAACATCGTGGGAAAATGCTTAACAAGATTTACAAGTATAAAGGACAATAAATCAGAAGGACAAAGTTTAACAAAATTATCTTGTTTATGACAGATAGGTTTCAACCAAAGGTAAAAACATTTGTTCCCTCCTTGGTGTTTGCTGGATGTTCTCAACTTGCTTCTCAATGTTCTAAGGACAAAGCCGGTTTAAAACATTTATATAATCTTTATATACATCAAGCATGCATTTAATTTATTTTATTTTTTTGCATAAATATTTGGACTTGTCATATCTTATTTCACATTTCTCAATCCTGGTCTTGGAGGATGCCCAACACTGCACATTTTGAATGTCAGCCGCACATATTTAGTTCATTCTAAATAGCTGATGAGTTGAGTCAGGTGTGTTTAATTGGGAAGACTGCAGTGTGAGGTCCTCCAAGATGAGGAAACACTGATCTAGAATACCAAGTGATCAACAATTTGGAAATTGTTTTAAGAAAAGCAATTTGTTCTATTACTATGATAACCATAGATGCATGGGTTCCCCCTAAAATACCACCCTGGTTAGAACTGTGAGGTGAGGATAGATTACGTAAATCGCGTTACTTGTAATGCATTACCCCCAACACTGGTTATTACACTTACTTCAACAGTACACAGCCACTGCCTGATGCGGGCGCTATCCAGAACACCTGTATTCTGGTCCTCCTGCGTGGGGTGCTTTCTGTCACTGCTGGAGGGCAGTTTGTCATAAACTGTGTGTCTTCCTCATCGATTATCTGCAGAGTGCACAAACCCATACCCGTCAATACAAATGTGTCCGATTCAAATATGGCAGCATTCTTGTTACCTTCTCTTCATGTAAGACAAAAAAAAATGAAAAATTATAAAACACACAACTTTGTAAAAAATACTACAGAAGATTATCATCCATTTGTATCTGCCAAAATGACTGTGCATGTATGTGTGTAGAGAGTTATCACCTGTAGTCTTAAGAGGTCAATGGCAATACCAACAATTCCCCTTCAGACATCCTCCACCCAATAACCCAAACAGCAATAACAAAGGTGATGGATTTGATTTGACATGACATGGAGATCCACACACGGAGGTCAATGCACTTCATCTACAGCAAAACCCTGTAGGTGCCAGCTCTTGCAGGGCATTGTTTTTAAAATATAAAGTACCTCACTTGAAATATTTAAACTCTTTATTGTGTCCGAGAAATGCACACAAGTATTGTTTTGTTCCTGAATGAATCCGATTTTTTATTATTTTTTGCAATGAATCAGTTAGGTAAATGATTCTACAGAGCCCCTAAAGGGACATAGTGGTCGGGAAAAAAAATAAAAAATACAGGATGGGAGGATTTTTTTTTTTTTGGCAAAACTTTGCATTCACTCACAAAACATTTGCATTCTCTGTCAAAGATCTCTTTTTGTGTTCTCTTGCAAACTTCTTTTTTTTTTTCAAGTTTGCTTTTTTTCTGTAAATGCTTAAAGGTATAGTTCACCCAAAAATGAAAATGTTGTCATTAGTTACTCATCCTCATGTTGTTGCAAATCCGTAAGACCTTCTTTCATCTTTGGAATACAATTTAAGACATTTTTGATGAAATCCTAGAGCTTTCTGACCCTGCATAGACAGCAAGGGAGCTACCACGTTCAAGATCCAGAAACGTAGTAAGGACACTATTAAATAGTCAATGTGACATGAATGGTTCAACCGTAATTTTATGAAGCTACGATAATTGTCACGTGTATGTTCCCGTTTAGTTCCTGTTGTCCTTATTTGGTCCTTCCAGTTCCTTTTCCCATTATTAGTATCACCTGTTCCTTGTTATTAGTTATCCCCATCACCTGTCTGCCCCTCGTTATTTGCCCTATTTAGTTCTAGCCCGTTCTGTTCTCCTTGTGCTACATGTGATTCCCTGAAAAAAATAATTAAACTCCTTTGTTTTGTACTCCTGGTCTCCTCGTTCCTCGCTCCATGCTCCTCACAGTAGCAACCCGTGACAGAATTCCAGATCAAACAAAAAGTGAGCGGCGACTTTTCCTCGCGTTTGTTTTTTTCCGCCTTTTTGAGAAGTTTTTTTTTGTTTTCCTTGTTTTCCCCGCGGCTATGGAAATTGCCGCTCCCTCCCAGACCCCACGGGACTGAGCTAGAGGGAAGGAATCCTCCGGTGTCTGGAGAGCGTCCTGCCCCGAGCCAGAACCAGCCCGCCGTCCGCAGCCTACTCTAGTTCACCGGCCGTTAATATGGCAAGCGCAACAAACATTAATATGGCAAGCCCGCCATGCGTTCATGAGGCCCCAGTGTCGGTTCCAGCCCCAGTGCCTGCTCCTCAAAAGCGCCTTCCAGAGCTCGCTCCAGTGTCAGCTCCAGCCCCAGAGCTCGCTCCAGTGTCGGCTCCAGCCCCAGAGCCCGCT
>NW_015541015.1:32163-32745 GCF_001515605.1 Sinocyclocheilus anshuiensis | reverse complement strand
TCTCCTGTTCCCGAGTATAGCCCACGGAGGGCTCCTGATCCCGAGTCAAACCCAGGAAGAGCTCCTGATCCCCAGACAAGCCCAGGGAGGGCTCCAGCCCTAGAGCTCGCTCCAGTGTCGGCTCCAGCCCCAGAGCTCGCTCCAGTGTCGGCTCCAGCCCCAGAGCTCGCTCCAGTGTCGGCTCCAGCCCCAGAGCTCGCTCCAGTGTCGGCTCCAGCCCCAGAGCTCGCTCCAGTGTCGGCTCCAGCCCCAGAGCTCGCTCCAGTGTCGGCTCCAGCCCCAGAGCTCGCTCCAGTGCCAGCTCCTCGAAAGCGCTTTGCTGTGCCTGCTCCTCCAGAGCACCCTCCAGTGCCAGCACCACGTAAGCGTTACCCTGATCCCCAGTTCAGCCCAGGAAGGGCTCCTGTTCCCGAGTTAAGCCCATGGAGGACTCCTGAGCCCCAGTCAAGCCCAGGAAGGGCTCCTGAGCCCCAGTCAAGCCCAGGAAGGGCTCCTGAGCCCCAGTCAAGCCCAGAGAGGGCTCCTGATCCCCAGTCAAGCCCAGGGAGAGCTCCAGCCCCAGAGCTCGCTCCGGTGTCGGCT
>NW_015541015.1:29338-32009 GCF_001515605.1 Sinocyclocheilus anshuiensis | reverse complement strand
TCCCAGCTCCTCGAAAGCGCTTTGCTGTGCCTGCTCCGCCAGAGCACCCTCCAGTGCCAGCGCCACGTAAGCGCTACCATGATCCCCAGTTCAGCCCAGGAAGGGCTCCTGTTCCCGAGTATAGCCCAGGGAGGGCTCCTGATCCCCAGTTCAGCCCAGGGAGGGCTCCTGATCCCCAGTTCAGCCCAGGGAGGTCTCCTGTTCCCGAGTATAGCCCAGGAAGGGCTCCAGATCCCCAGTCAAGCCCAGGGAGTGCTCCAGATCCCCAGTCAAGCCCAGGGAGGGCTCCAGATCCCCAGTGAAGCCCAGGGAGGGCTCCAGCCCTAGAGCTCGCTCCAGTGCCCGCTCCTCGTAAGCGCTTTCTAGAGCGCCATCTAGTGCCCGCTCCTCCAGAGCGCCCCCAAGATTCCTAGATTTCCCCAAGAAATTTTTTTTGGGGGGGGGCCATATACCCATGGCCGAGCCAGCTAAGGCCACGCTCCCCCATGGCCTCCTGAGTCCCCCGCTCCGCCATGGCCTCCTGAGTCCCCTGATCCGCCATGGCTCCCTGATCCACCCTGGAGGCTTTCCTTGTCTCCGCCCTGTTCCAGTCCTGCACCAGCCTCCAGGGCGCCCCCCGGGCGCTCCCCCCTCCCCTGATGGTACTGTTACGGCGCGGGACGCGGCATCCAGGAGGGGGACGATCTGTCACTTGTATGTTCCCGTTTAGTTCCTGTTGTCCTTATTTGGTCCTTCCAGTTCCTTTTCCCATTATTAGTATCACCTGTTCCTTGTTATTAGTTATCCCCATCACCTGTCTGCCCCTCGTTATCTGCCCTATTTAGTTCTAGCCCGTTCTGTTCTCCCTTGTCTGGAATTGTTTGTCAACTCCTTGTGCTACGTGTGATTCCCTGAAAAAAAGAATTAAACTCCTTTGTTTTGTACTCCTGGTCTCCTCGTTCCTCGCTCCGTGCTCCTCACAGTAGCAACCCGTGACAATAATATTTTTTGTGCACAAAGAAAACAAAAATAATGACTTTATTCAACAATTTCTTCTCTTCCAATCAGCCTCCGCAGTCATTCACGAAAATACCATGACACTGCTAATATAGGAGACTGGGTTCTGACTTAGAACACGCATGCGCTGTGCCTTGTTTACAAACAGAGAAATGCACATGCATTTTTTTTTTTCAATTTCTACAGATGTTATTATTATTTTGCCCATTATAATTGTGTAGTGTAAAATCTGATATTGTGACAGCCCTAGTCTTTATACAGTACATTAGCCCATTATCGTACGTGATTTGTGTTATAAAGTTTTTTAATTTGATGACACTTTTATGCATTAAGGCTAGTGATGTGAGAAAGCAAAATGATATGTTCATACAGTCGACAGAAACATAAATCAGAAATGCATTCGATTTCAGTTCTGTTTTTTATTGTCACTGTAATACATATTTTATTATTTTCATTAGATAATCGCCAATGTTCTAAAATAGAAGCAACTAAAGTAGGAGAATATACACACAAAACACATGTATCTAATTTAAGTGCTATGACATTTGTGTAGATATTTAAATATGGCCATCTTTAAGCACGAGTGTTTGGATTTGTATGAAGTGGAAACAATTTACAATAATAGTCGATTTGTAACATTAACTATGCTGTAGAATTACTGTTCATTGTTAGATTGTTAATTTAATTATTTACTAATACATTTTTACATTTTAAAAGTGTATCTGTTCAGCACTATTTTACCTGGAGTGTTATGTTTGTTTTCATTTCAGTATTCATTTTAAAAACTATCTGTTGATTAACCAGTTTTAGAGCATTTCAAGGATGTAAAATCTGGATGCTGCGCAAGCACAGTCCAACCTAGTTATTATTATCGGTAAAATCCACTATTGGTCAACCTCTATACCTAAACTAAATTTACCATGTCATAAAGTCAAATTATCAGAGACATAAGCTTACTGACCTTAGCACACAGTCATAAGAGTTCTATTACATTGCTTTTCAATTACTTTGGAGAGTTGGCTTGGCAGAGATCTTAACATTAGCTGTGTGTGGAAAAGGCTGAACGCATATGTGTGTACGTATGTGCTTTTGTCTCTATAACTCCTCACGAGCATCCTGTTAGATATTCAGCTCTGAAAATGTGACCTTTGTCCTCGACTGCCCTGACCTCCACCATTTGGGTGACTGATGGCGAGCAAGCTGTCACAGCTGAAACAATGAAATGTATTGTCAAACAAGCCCAACCAGCCAGTCAAATGCTTTCAGAGCAACAAAGCACGATGCCATTTATTTTATGTGGAGTTAAAAAAAAAGTCTGTGTGAAACTGAAGCAGCAACCACAATTACTTCAGTATTGTGATAGTTCTGAGTAAAATGGAATATTGAGAAAAAAAGAGGTAGGTAGTAACTAAAGAGTATATCTATATTTGAAGAGTTTGGTTGCAAAACGCGATAAACGCCATTTTTAAAAAAAATTGAGTTTCCGGCAAAATCAGTATTGTGTCTGGCCGGTATTGAAAAGTCCATTTTTTACTTTACGAAAAATGCGATATCCGCCGAGTTATTCTGTCATGTTTTCTCCCTTTTTCTCCAAACCACGACAAACGCCAGTCTCCCTTCTCTGCAGAATGCGATATATCCGCTCAACCAATCACAGCGCACCATTCCACGCATT
>NW_015541015.1:20589-26575 GCF_001515605.1 Sinocyclocheilus anshuiensis | reverse complement strand
CAGCGGGAAGTTCAGGGAGGAGTTATATGAAACGTAGTTTGCGGACCAGTGTTGCCAAATCCACGATTGCCGCTGGTTGTTTTTTATGTCAGCAGGTTGAAGCGACCCCAATAAGTGATATTTAGGCCCTGGAATGTGAATTGTACCAGGAGAACCCCGCCAATTTTTTTTTTTTTATTTTACCCCCCAAAAACGCGATTTTTACTGGGGGACCCCCTCAAAAGCAATTGCCTGTCGTCGTTCCATCCTGCAGTGTGAACACAGCAACAACTGAATGCTACCCCAGATAGTCGTTCAGTGTGAAACCAACAGTGATGCAACGTCTTTGAAAATCGTGCAGTGTGAACTCGGCATTAGGGCTGCACGATAAATCGCATGTGATTGTCATGCACATCTCTTCAGTAAAGCCGGTTCTGTGATTAATAGTAATAATCTCCACCACGTCTGATTGAATGTATTTTTAGTCCAGTGCCTGCATATAAGATTAGTAGGCTATTGACCAAGTTCAGACGCTGTCATATGTGGATCAACTTACTATGTTGTGTATTTTCAAGAGTTTCAATATGAAAAATTACTTTTATATTGATTCAATGGATTTATTGCATTTTGGGAAAAAAATATAAATTATATATAAATATAATATAAATTAAAATATAAAATAAATTTTATAATAAATCTTTGAAAATCAAAATCTGGATATGAATTTTTAATGTTATTATAACCTAAAGATGCTATGTGAAAGTTTGAAACAGAAAATAGTGGTTTTCATCTCGCCACTTTCTTGGTAAAGAAAACACATTTTTACTCAGAATTAATAAAAATGGATTTATAGCGTTTTGGAAACAAACTCTTAATTTTATAACACGCAACTCAATCAAAAAGTGTGTAGTCTAATCCCAGTAGTCTGAAAAGTGCAGGGTCAACAGTCAGCTCGTCAACATTTTCCCAGCACTTTTGTTTATGTATCACTAAATCATTAGATAAAAAAAGCTGAGAACAATCACTTCCTTCTCAAAATTGTATTTATGTAATCTTATCAAAGATGTTTTTTTCCACACAACCTTGGTAAAAATGTATGTGTTTGCAGTATAATATATTTTCTAGATAAAAAAAGCTGAGAACAATCACTTCCTTCTCAAAATTGTATTTATGTAATGTTATCAAAGATGTTTTTTTCCACACAACCTTGGTAAAAATGTATGTGTTTGCAGTATAATATATTTTATTTTCTTACAATGCTTCCCCTTATCTATTTTGACGGTCAACCACCAAACTTCTTGCTGTGCTTCCTCGTACCCCTACATTGTGAATTTAGAGCTTTGTTCCAGCTTTCTGGGTAAGATAACAGTTGGTGGTTCAAGCACCGCTGGTACCCCAGCTAATGTAAAAAAGAACATTAAATCAATATAAGGAAAGTCTGATCTTGGAAATTGTAAAGTAAAAATGGCCACTGGAGTAAGATCTGATATTTAATAAATTCCTCAATTAATTATATAACATTATAGTTATATAAAAAAATTAAAATGACAGTTTTTTTTCTCTTCTGTCTAAATAATGCCTATGACTCCTTTAAGTTAAATATATAGAGTAAAAACCATGGCTACCATATTGTTTCAGCAAGTACCACAGCATGATTACTCACCATAATGAGAACAAGATGCACAACCTGCAATAAATGTATGTCTGCTGGAGTGTTGTTTAAAGCATATGTTGTTATCAAGTCCAAAGAAAAGCCGTCAGTCAGTAAGTACTAGTGCCAGCTCACCTCCCAGGAGAACCTAACAAAAAGTGCTTTTAGAGCAGTCTCAAAAACGGCTGAGAAGGCGCATGTTCCCAAATTTTAAATAAGCCGTACTTCAAATAACCCTAGTTGCAAAAGGTTTCTCTGGAGGCACAGCAAGAAAACAACAAAAAAGCCAGGCCTTATTGGGCCATATCATCCTTGAAGGCTGACGAGTAAGTGAGAGAGAGACAGAGTGCTGCTCTAAGTGACTGTCACTCCAGGCACTGAATCCAAGCCAGCAAGCTGGTCCAGGGAGGCTGTTCCTGAGGTGGCTGGTTTGATATGGCTGCCTCTCCTGCCAGATGAGTGCGAAAGAGACCTGAGTCTCCCGAGTAAGCCTGCCTTCACCTTCATCAAGGCCCAGAAGAAGAAAAAAAATATATATAGAAGGAGGATGAACAGGAACATATTGAGGAATACAATAAAAAGTTCCTGCTTTATAGAGCTAGTTTGCAATAGAATATAAAACCTGTCAAACAAAAAGAAGGGGAACAGAGCAGGTGAGAGTCTGTGTTTAGTGTTTTAAGAAACATTCATTATAAGTTTGGTTAAAATATTTTATTGGTTTTATGTAGTATTTGTTTGTGCTATGGATTTTATTTATTTATTTTTTTATTTTTTTTGGAGTATTAGAAATATATGCTCATTAGAGTATTACAGAGTTGGCTTAACGATATTATATGCAAACACCAAATTCTATTGAAGTCAATTGTGAGTAAGGCTCCTACATATGACAATTCTGTGTGAGCCGTACTGGTCAAAATGGTAATGTTCCCAGGTAATGTTCATTTTTGTTCTACTTGTTTTGTTGACACTGACTGCTCACTATACTATATTCTACTATAGACTATACTACTATACTACAAGAATGTCAGTAAAGTGTACTTGCAAAGCCAATGGTTGATTGCTAAGATTCTAATTCCTGTGTCATGACTTTTGCAGGCCATTTGTGCATATTTCATGTCTGACAGATTTTTTTAATCGAATGTACCATTTTACACGTGATAACTCACATTATGAAAGAATATTTAAAATAAACAACTCATTAATTTTGATCAGCAAACAACTTGCATTTGGTTATTTTCCAAATTGCAGGCAACTGTATTCAGTCTTTAGACATATCACTGAATGAATGGCTCTGAGTGAATTCTTCCTGTGTTTCCTCGACAGTCTCTCCTCACAGAGCCAAACTGCACATCATCCATTCAAAGAAACCCAAGGCTGGCACTAATTAACTATGGCACAAAATCAATTTCAAGAGCAAATAAAAGACCACAGAAAGAGAAAGGGTGTCTGTCAGCTCCTGGGAATAATAAGAAACAAAAGAATAAATGCAACTGCCCTCCAGGTTGGTTCTGGAGGTTAATGGGGAGGTCGGTACTTGTGGTCATGAATCAGCATAGCTTCTCAAGGAATTCTCTTCAGTATTCCCTTACAAAAACTTTGACCATACCACAGTGGTAATACATGGTTTTATCATGGTACACTGAAAAAAATAAATATTAGCAAAATATTTTCAAAAAAATAAATGATCAAAATCCAAAAAACATTGTGACCTTCTGCCATGGTACCAGTGTCCCATATAATATGGCATTTTTTGGTACATTTAGTTGTCGAGTTGTCAAAAGCCGAAATACTGTTAACATTTAAGCCTCTTGTCTCAAAACAGATCCCACTTCGTGAAACTTTTCCAAAGCACTTAAGACCCCCAGCATTAACGCCATTCTCTCCCAGCTAAGTGGAAAATGCAGCAGAGGGGTAAAAGGTGAGTCTTCGTGTGGCAGCTCTGACTTGAAGAGTCAGTTTGGCAGTGCTCTCACTCATTAAGGACAGAGACACTAAGGTGGGCTCTCTGGGGAGATGAGCGAAAAGAACAGAGACAATGAAGGAGAGAGGAGCAGTGAGGGTGTCTCTGCAAGGCGCCAACCTTTCCTTCAGCCCTCCACGGCTCACATCCCTTTGGGAGTGTTGCCTACGTGGGCATGTTTTAGCCTGAGTAATTACACCAAAAGCCGTCATCGCTGACCCTATTTCAGTTAATTACACAGAAGATTCAGGCATAATAAATTCTGTTTATGACTACAGGACAAGGTCTTAGATTTAATGGCATTTGCTATGTCCAGCATTAGTGTTTCTCATACTTAAGGCTAGGTATTTAAACACATCAGTCTCAGCCTCGGCACACCAACGGACCTCCTACAGTCTGTTTGCTGACTGCCAAATGCCTACTGCACTAAAAACGTAGTACTTTGTTGAACTGGCAAGCTTAAATCTGACTGGCTGTCTGTATGCAATCTAAGAAAGACAGAGGAGAATCATATACTTGTAAATTATTTTAAAATGAGAAAATGTCATGTATGTACTTTTTTTCAGCAACTATTCTTATTAAAAAGTCTACACATTTTCCTCTTTTTTTATACCACACTATTCCAAGCTAGTTTTTTCAGAGGATGTTGGAAATTAGTGTTTTACAGATGTACTTTATTTTAATCCCGTCCGAATCTGCCTAATTTTTCTCATACAACTTCTGTTAATATTCCATAGCAAATTACGTACTGTTTTTTTTACGGTGGCTGAGAGAGCTAAACACGCTGCAATGTAAGAAAGCACATGCAAATAGAAAAAAACAGCAGCAAATTAAGAAAACATCTTCATGAGTTTGACAGCACATCACAATACTAGCAACTAAACCAAAAACTAATACTCACAACTAGGGATGTCAATTTTCGATCATTTCAATGATCGATCGTCGTTTAAATTAACGATCAATTAATCGATTAATCGTTCCACAAATTCAATAATATTTAGGCATTGTTTCTTTTCCTAAATCCTCACCGTCTAACCCTCTAATTTCGCAGGTTTGTTTTATTGTCATTCACTTTTTATCAATGTTTTCGCATCTAAGGGAAATTAAATAGTTCATGTCCATGAATTAAGAATTCGTTCGATTTATTGTTTAAATCACATTAAAAGCTTAATTTGTACATTATGAATGAATGATGATGCATTTATATACCGTCACCGTCACTCACAGCTGCTCGCACGTGTTTTGCGCATGAGCCGCACGCAGCCCCAAATTAAGCGACTTAATCGACCATTGATAGCTTTAATCGATTGCATGTCTTATCGACAATTAATCGATCGTCGATTAATCGTTGACATCCCTACTCACAACAAATCCAAATACAAAAATGTGCTGCAAATACTCACAACAGAACCAAATACATAAACGCACTGCTAATACACACAACACAAACAAAAAAACAAAAATATGCTGCAAATGCTCACAACACAACCAAATACTGAAATGCACTGCAAGTAGCACAGACCACAACGGGAGGACCCAATGCCAAAATTACCCCAACACAATGAAAATTAACCATGGTTTACTATAGTAAAAGTGCAGTAACCATCTCTTTTTTTTTTTTTTTTGGCGTATTGATTACCATTTGTATAACCACAGTTGTACAAGTTTTTTTTTTAAACCCAAATTGCTAATATATAATATCCCAATGCTCATGTTTTTGACAAAATTGAGCTATCATTTGCACACTCTGATGTAGAACCCGACCGATATGGGTTTTTTGGGGGGCGATGCCAATACCAATACCGATATTAGGGAGTAAAGATGATGAGATGATATCATGATAAGATGGCGCCGACGCTGATGGCTGCCTCCGTGGCGTGCTGTTGTGTATTTTCTGGTAATCAAATGAACATGCAGAACATTCGTATTTAAATAAGTCTTTTGCAGTTTAATATTCACAGACACAGTATATATATATATATATATATATATATGTACTGACCTGTTTTTTATTTATTCATCAAAAATAAAACAAATTCCACGAAATTCCGCGCTATACAGTAAATTCCGTTTTTATGACTGGATGCCGCGATTCCGTTCATGTTTTCTGCATGGCAGAAATCATAGGGTCCTACTAATGTAGCAAACGAATATGATAAGCTCATTGTGAGAGTTAAAGACGGGGACATTGTTGTTTATTTACTTAGCATTGAGTCTCTCCAACTAGGTGACAGCATAGCTTTAAATCACCATTCAACAGACTCAAGCCACATCCGCACTGCCGTCTATTGGACTGCAGAAAGATAATAACTTTTCAATCTGCTACGTTACTGACAGTACTGAAAAACTATACTGACACCGTGTCTGCGCCGCAACAGAACACAACAAAGCGCCCG
>NW_015541015.1:16147-20375 GCF_001515605.1 Sinocyclocheilus anshuiensis | reverse complement strand
CATTATACAGTAAATTCCGTTTTTATGACTGGATTCCGCGATTCCATCCATGTTCTCTGCATCACGGAAATCATAGGGCCCTACAAATGTAGCAAACGAATATGATAAGCTCATTGTGAGAGTTAAAGACGGGGACATTGTTGTTTATTTACTTAGCACTGAGTCTCTCCAAATAGGTGACAACGTAGTGTTAAATCACCATTCAACAGACTCAAACCACCACCGCACTGCCGTCTATTAGACTGCAGAAAGATACTAACTTTTCAATCTGTTACGCCACAACAGGAAGCGACAAAGCAACCGTTGAAAATAATTTGAACTTTGTGTCAGCACATCATAAATAGAACGAGGCATCAGTTTACCGGATCCAGTGTAAACAACATACACCGGCCGGTATAAACACCAGTCCATCCGCGATCAGCTCCGGTGGCCATAACACAGGCTTTAATGCGCCGCAGACGCGTGCCGTGAAGCACAGATCAGCTCTAGTCTCTAACGTCACTGAATCTGCTGTTAAAATTAACCATCCATTCATCATATCATCATGCAAAACAGAGAATTACAATCATTGTAATGTGACAATCAAATATAGGTGCAGGTGGATAATTTGAAGCAGCGGACTCGGGTGAAGTTTGAGCTCATCCGCGCATCTCTACACGTGCCGTGATGCGCAGATCAGCTCTAGTCTCTAACGTCACTGAATCTGCTGTTAAAAATGAGCCATCCATTCATCATATCATCATGCAAAACTAAGAATTAGAATCATTGTAATGTGACGATCATATATAGGTGCGGGTGGGTCGCGGGCAGATAATTTAAAGCAGCGGACTTGGGTGAGGTTTGAGCTCATCCGCGCATCTCTACACTACACTGGCCTGGGTCGCCAGTAGCAAACCATGTGGCACGCTCTGCTGGACAAAATAAGTAATTACACCATTCAGAAGCATTAATACACCATTCAGAAGCATTTAATCTGCGTTATAGGTTCTGTAAAAAAAAAATGTCATATCGGCGGTATATTCGCCGATACCGATATAACCGCGACAGGCTCGTATCGGCCGATAATATCGGCTAAACGATATCGGTCGGGCTCTACTCTGATGCATGCTGCGCCTTTCAATTTGGAGGGAATCCAACGAAAAACTAAAGTAGTAACATTTATTAAAAAGAGCCAAATCACTGTATTCAGGTAAGATACATGTTTAGATTACTCTGCTCATTTATGCAGGTTTATTATAAGCAGCCTCTTAAAAAAAAAAAAAAAAGCTCCAAGGCACTTCAAAGTATACAATGGTAGTGCCAAAAATTGTCTGGTATATTTTTGTTCACAGTGGAGAAGCAACATATACAGGAGAAAAAAAAACACTTGACATTTCCAAGTACGTTATACCCTGTGTCTATGCCACTATATTATGTCATACAGTATACCAAGGACTTTGGCAGATCTTGTTACAGACTTGTGCTAGAACTCTGTGTTCAAGCAAAAAAATAAATAAATAAAAAACAAAGGCTGTTCTGCCAAAAATCCCATGCTATTTGTTTTTGGCCTCCTTATGTAATCTTCCAGTATAGCACATTACCAGTAAACCTAGTCTGAAGCATCTGGCTTTCTTTTGTCTGCTCAAATCAAATATTCTCTCCCACTCCTGTCCACATTCTCCCAAGCCTGTGTAAAGTTATGCTAAATGCTTTAGCGATATTTTGTATTTCCTCATTAGGCACTACGCAGACTAAGATGCACATGACCATGGCAGTTTAGATGAAGTGGAGATGACAAATTTACACATCCTAATAATCTGTAATCAACTGAAATGAAAAGCCCTTATATAAACCTCAATCAGAAATCACATTTGAGAATGTCTTTAGTCAGGTGCCTCAGCGGCTTTCTTTGATAGGACTCACAAGCTTCTCCCTGCTATGCTAACAGACAAAAAAATGGCACTCTTTGCATGTACAAAGCATATGTACAACAGTATAGATATTTTCATCAGATTGCAAAGTTTAGGGTATAGAAAGTTTGCATTCAGAATATGCAATCTGACGGAATGTATTCAGACTGAAAAATCTGTACAATCACAATATGTACAATGAAGAACTTGCCAAAATACTCTTTACCCACTGTACTAGCATAGGCAATTATCAGTTTAACTGACTGTTAACTTCAGATGTAGGAACAAACAACGCTATCTCATGACCAATTCGTATGTATTTTACGAGGTTGCTAATTCGTACGAATTTGCACTACCTCACACATATGATTTTGTACGATTTGTCTAGACCCCAGTGATGGGTAGGTTTAGGGGCGGGGTTAGGTGTAGATCATTCGTACAAATTCATACGAATTGTACAACTCGATACGTACGATTTAGCAAAAATAATATGAATTTGTACGAGTGAGGTCGTACGAATTAGCCACCTTCTAAAATATGTACAAATTGCCGTGAAATCGGGCAGGAACAAACCATCAGAACGCATTATCAAAAAAAAAAATGCTCTCAGGTGGACAATACTGTATTTAATGCCCTCTATGTCACAGGTTCTCATCTGGTGGGACAACACACAAAAATTTTGGTTTTTGGTCTGATGTAGGGTTGTGTACATGTGTAAAATGTAAATCAATCAATCAGTCAATTATGAACTGATTTTCCATTAGGTAGAATCTAGCTAATTTAGATAAATGTCAACATGGACAGGTTGTGTGACGCCTTCATCCTCAAAAACCATTAACAAGGTATACAAAATTAGTAGAAAGTACTGCTCAGAGTTCAGTTTTAACAAGGATAAACATAATTTGAGTCAAGCATATTTGTTTTGTGTTATTGGACTTCAAGATCATGAATCCATCCAAAATTTGGTGCAACACAGTTTTTGTTGATATAAATTCCAAACAATGGTTTCAAGGACATATTTGTTTATTTTTGAAAGCTTAACAATTTTGTACAGTGTTGTATTGTGTTCTTCGCCATTTACTAAATGTAAATGTCTAATCTGGGACCTGAAACAAAATCAGTTGAGAACCACTGATCTATATCCCACTTGCAAGAAAATAAATCTCTTCTGTGCAAGAGCAGGTTTGAGCAGAGTATTTCTGCAGGGAGCTGAGATTTATGGTTTATGTGACATTTAATGGGCCTTTTTCGTTCCGTTTCCACTATCTGGCATAGCATGAGAACTCGTGCGGAGAGGCAGCATATGGTGTTGATGTAAGAGCTTTGCCAGGTGTGGCTGAATCTGAGCTTGGCTCCAGCACACAAAGGGAGTACAGTAGATCCCACAGCCAGGCAATCTGGATTGCTGCCTTAATACAGACTAAACCATCATCTCTGTATTAGTGGAGTCTTCTGTAATTCATTGTGCCTGACGGACTCAGTGCATCTAATATCCATGAGATCCTAATTCCCAAATTCGTAATGAGAATCATTTATACCTACAGTATATCTGCTGTGTTGTCAACAACATGAAGCACTGAGGTCCGCCAAAATAAAAGCTCCATCAACATTCATAAATGTTAGTACTACAATTTTACTGTTGTTCTGTAAAATAAAATAAAAAGTAAGACAATAATAATATCAATAATAATTACAACAGCTCTATTAATCAGTGTTAATTTTGATTTAGTTTTAGTCATAGTCTTTTGACTAAAATGCCATTTAGTTTTAGTCATATTTTAGTAATCTGAATTGTTTTTAGTTTTAGTCTAGTTTTAGTCGATCATACGATTTTAGTCTACTAAATATCATACAATTTTAGTCGACTAAATCCACAGTAAATTTAGTCGGCTAAAATCTAATGGGTTTAGTTACAGTGCAATGCATGCTGGGCGATTTTCCCGATTTTATCGATTAATTCGAATTTGTTTTGCCACGATTTTATTTTTTAGAAATCGAGGAATCACAATTTTCAATAGAAATATTACCAAATTTTAGAATTAGACACTTTGACAATATGCCGGTGATAACAGTAAAGAGAAAAGAATGATCCAACCGTATGTCGGCGCACGTGATTAACCACTCATGTGTGACGCGCTCTGTGAAGGACCATAAATATCAATGCATTTATTAAGCATTTCTCTAAAATTTCCAAAATCATTATATAGGTTTGATCTTAAGATTTTATCATGATAGACACCGATTTAACGGCGGTGACACACAACATGATGTTTTATTAACAAGGTTCGGGAGGAGCACGATCAGATAATCAATCAGTCTGGCCCAGGTGGAGCTCGTCA
>NW_015541015.1:14227-15979 GCF_001515605.1 Sinocyclocheilus anshuiensis | reverse complement strand
GTGTGTATATATACAGCCAACTTACCTCAGTTCCACGAAAGTTTTCCAGCATTCGGTTTTGCTCCTTTAGCCATTATATCACAGACTCAACTTTTTCCGTACGATGACGAGACCTGTACTGGGGATCTTTCGTATCCTCCGTCGCAATTTGCCGGCCCTAGGCTCACTCCTTTTCCGCTAGTCACCGCCGCCGAGCTTCATCGTGCCCGTCGCTCTGCTCGACCAGCCACACGCTCTCTATTCTCCATCCTGCAAATCAGCCAAGGCGGCCAATAGATCGAGCAAAGCCTCGAACTCGCCCACTCGACACTATCATTGTCCCGCACAAGACCCGGCTCTCCTCGAGCTTTGGGTCGCAGCGGCAGGTCTTAAACGAGCCTGGGCCGTGCCCCAGTTCTCACCGCAGCAAAACCTCATTCGCTTCTCGCTTCAGCTCAACTTTTCACCAAGGCTCTTCCGGCCACAGCGCCACATGTAGCGGGGCCTCCAGCTCACGTAGCAGTCGCTAGCGCGAGACTGCCTCCGCTAGCACCGCAGGCCTTGTTGCAATAATATTAAGTAAAGTCGCTAAAGGTAGGTCGTTTGTTGTTAAAGGACGTGATGACATTATGGATGTTGATGTCATTTTTTGTAACCAAGACGCAAAACTGCGTAGAACATGCAATGAAATTACTATTAAAATTAAAATTTTCTGTATTAATTTTCACTAGCTTTTTACCTGTATTTTAAATCACACATTGTGCTCGGATAAAAAAGATTGATTTTCGTGAAAATAAGTTAAACAGTTGTTAGTTTGCATCTATAATTGTATTGTATCATAAAGAAACTATTAATATTATTATTATTATTATTATTATTATTATTATTGAACAAGTACAACTAGCAACCTAATTCGCATGCATCGTGCATACTGCTAGGCAACTCTCTCCAAGTCTCTACCAGCTGATGTGCTGCTTGGCTGGCTAGCTGTTTCAATACTTACTACTAATTGTGTGGTTAAGAGGAAAAGCAGTCTTTTTCGTAATTTTATGATGTTGTCAAAGTCGTCATATTTCTCCTGCTACTTCTAACCTCTCTCCCTTTTCAGTGGTCTCCAGCTACCGTAGCACACTAGCGTGAGGCTGCCTCTACAAGTTGTGCAGCATTTTTCCCCCAAATATCACAAGCCCCTGTTGCCTACAGCTACAGCATCTGAAACAAGCGCAAAGCTGCTTACGCTTGCAACACATGCCCTCACATATCAGTATTTCCTCCTGTCACTTCTAATCCTTTTCCTTTTCAGTGGCCTCCAGCTTTTATAGCACACACTAGCACGAGGCTGCCTCTGCTAGCGGTGCAGGCTGTACAGGCTCTACAGGATGTCACAAACCCCCTCCTCTCAATCACATCTTTCGTTTCCTACCTTAACACCTGTAAGAACCTCCAAGCCCAGTCAATCAAAGGTTATCTAAGCAGCATTCAATTTTTTTTCACAAATTAATCTACAGTGTCCCCTCTCCTGAAATAAACAATTCTCAAACATCTCTTTTGATCAAAGGAATTCAGTGCTCTCATCCTCCAAGCCCGTACGCTAGACAGCTGATAACTGTCGACATCCCTTCTAAATGTATCCACTTTCTCCGCACAGGGTACCACTCACTCCGTACCGCTCGTAGACTCGATGCTATGTTCATACTGGCATTTTGTGGTTTCCTGAGATGCTTGGAATTCACAATAACTTCTATTCAACCCCAAACTCCATCCAACCGTCTC
>NW_015541015.1:10632-11545 GCF_001515605.1 Sinocyclocheilus anshuiensis | reverse complement strand
AAAAAGGTCTCTCATAGCAGCAGATCCAAGCTCTCGGTCGATGGTCATCGGATTCCTTCAAGAGCTATATCAGGACCAATAATTTTCACACAAAGAAAGCCCATCTAATTCTGATCAGTTAAAAGAAATTTGAGGCTGCTGCTGCAATGCCCTGCTTAATTTGATACTGCCGCCGCAGTGCCCGCTTCATTCGATACTGCCGCCGCAGTGCCCTGCTCATTTGATACCGCCACTGCAGTGCCCTGCTCATTTGATACAGCCGCTGCAGTGCCCTGCTCATTTGATACCGCCGCCGCAGTGCCCTGCTTAATTTGATGCCGCCGCAGTGCCCGGCTTAATTTGAAACCGCCGCCGCAGTGCCCTGCTCATGCCGCCGCAGTGCCCGGCTCATTTGATATTGCCGCCGTAGTGCCCTGCTCATTTGATGCTGCCACCGCAGTGCCCTGCTAATTTGATACTGCCGCCGCAGTGCCTCCATTCGTCGTTTCGAGACTAATGGCTTATTCAGCATTGGACCGGGCTCTCCCTTCCGGTGCAGCAGAGCCGCGGCTCCCTTCGGTCGCAGCAGGAGCCCTCCATGTGTTGTTTCAAGATTCAAGGCTTATTCAGCATCAGACAGGGCTCCCCCTTCCGGTGTAGCAGAGCCGCGACTCCCTTCGGTCGCAGTGAGAGCCCTCCATCCATCGTTTCGAGCCCCATTTGCTTTTTCCGCATCAGACAGGGCGGGATGGGGTGGGGAGTTCTCTGAGTTCGGGCTTTAACCTGAGCTCGGAGCCCTCCATCTGGACAGCACGCCAAATATGCTACTAATTGCTTAATCACATTATATGTTAGTATGAACTCGTGAAATGCCTTTGGGTTAAAATTAAATAAAACATATCAGGTTCCGTATGTAACCATGGTTCCCTGAGTA
>NW_015541015.1:9942-10584 GCF_001515605.1 Sinocyclocheilus anshuiensis | reverse complement strand
GTTCTCAATCGAGAAGAAGGGTTGACCTACAGCATGTTCCAATGCTGGAACGGCTAGCAGTAAGTTACCTTAGCTGAGGGAGCACAACACCCAGCTCTCAACGAGAGGTTGCTCGACCTACAGCACGATCGTTAGAAATCGGAAGGGTAAGCGTACTGCAAGCTAGCCAAAAAACTCATCAGAAAGGCGGAGGAAGGGCCTAGTTCGCCTGATGCTGCTGGTTCCAGGTGCTCTGGGAAAACAGAGAACTGAACTCTCACATGAGAGGAGAACTCCGAATTCAGAAAGGAGTAGCGTGCTCATAGGCAACCCTTTGATAAAGGGGAGCACTGCTAAACACAACCACGAGGAACAGCCCACGAAGCGAGGAATCCAACTCCTCAGAAGGGAGAGAATTCAAACGCTCTAAAGAAAGCACCATGCTCACAATAACCCTCAATGGTAAGGGGAGCGATTCTTCAAAAGTGTGTCAAGAGAGACACACTGGTTGAGTGGAGCCCAAGGTACCGGGGTCTAAACCAACTCAGAGAAAGGGAACGAGGCTAATAACGTGTAACCCTTACCATACAGGATTTCAGAAAAGTGCGCAAAGTATAACGTGCACACTTACCACTATGTGGATTTTAGAAAGTGCGCAAAGTG
>NW_015541015.1:0-9884 GCF_001515605.1 Sinocyclocheilus anshuiensis | reverse complement strand
TCATAGCCGTTTTCGCGCATCGCCTCGATGTTCGCATAACTGGTATGCTGAAACCGATGGATGAGTGAGGAAAACTGCCTCTTCCATTCCTTCTCGATCTCTGTATGGAGATCAGGAAGAAAGGAAGGCTCACCTGAGCTGGAGGGCTACCAGAAAGATAGCGCTCATCGAGACGACCTCGCAACGTCACTTTCTTGGCCCGCAAGTGCGAGGGGGAAAGCCCCTCTTTAAACTCATCGGCCAGATCCACCTGCGATCCCTACGAGCTCATTCTCCTCCGCGCCTCAGCAGCGGCAGGTCCTGAACCGCGGGGAGCCGATGGCTGCCTCTCTTTCCTTGAAAAAAGAGACAAACGAGAGCGGAGCTTTTTCATTGGAAAATGCTCGCAGTGAACGCAGATTGCCCTCTCGAGGACATCGCGTGCGTGCTCCTCGCCCAAACAAAAAACGCAGAGATCGCGTGTGTCATCAGATGTAAAATAACGACGATACGGATGCACACATCCTCTAAACGCCTTGCTAGTGCTAGCCATAATGAAGGAATAAAGATCGCTCTTACCACGGAAATGCACGCTTCAAACAAAACGGTCAGTGAAAACGAAGAAGGGGATGATGTGTTCTCTCGGCGCCTATTTATAATATAGTCACACCGGTAGTGACGTCATGGCTGTCGCCGGCCAACGTGTTGTTGGTGTTTTTCCAATGTATGCTTCAGACACGGGTCACGACGAAGCGTTCCCCATTGCGACCCCTAGAGGACGCAGTTCGAAGTTCCCTTGAAAGGGAACCCACTTCTCATAAAGGACAAGAACTTCTTTTTAATGAAATACCAATGGTTATATAGGATAATTATGCATTCTTTATAGCAACTTGTTTACCATATTCTTCATTCTTTCAAGCAGACATATTTATTTATATAAATAAATTTAGATTAATCTTTAGGGCTACTAAAGTTTTTCAGTCAAGAGCAGTGAGTGATTTTCTGTCTTTCTGTTGTTGCTTGATTAACATCAATGACTCAGACAATAGCAACTAAATTAGGCTGCTGTCCCTTTAAAACCGAATACACGGCTGCAATGGATGCAATATACTGATACACGTTCTCCCTACTGTTTACGTTCACTTAAGACATAATCAATTGTTTACGTGAATACTCGTCATTCATGCGACGTGAGAGACTACTTGTGTGCTGTGAGCTAGTCTAGTCTAATGCATGATATGATTATATGGGTACGCAGAGTTTTATTTTGGGGGTTTACCATGTTTTACATCACAGAGAATTATGTTTCCCAAGTGTGCATTTGCATTGCTAGTGTGCATGACTTTGGTCAGATTCTCACCTGGAAATGTCCAGCATAATCCTCCTCTTGGTCACCATTGTGCCCTTCCTTCAGAGCGATAAGAGTAAAGCCTCTGAAGTATGCAGGGTTGGTTGCATACAGGGATACTGGAAATAATCACAATAAAAATAATCAGTTACATTATCTTTCTGATTGCTTTCACGGGTCAATCAAAATCAATAAGACACATACAATGATACCAGGCTTCTGATACAGAATTGGTAATATTTCATAAGTTTTGTTTTGCCCATATAATCTTTAGCTACTGGGGATCAACTCATTTGGCTTGATGTCCGCAGTGGAGGGGCTGAAGGAGACAGCTACAAATGCTTGGAAGATAAGTACGGATAGCAAGATGCCTACATTTTGTTCGTGGAGTTGGGGAGGTGAAGGAAACAGATGAAACAGCTGATGCCGGAGCAAGGTGAGCGCTGCTTATATGCTCCAGCAGTTCACTGAAAAATTATATGGGTTCACCTCTCCCAAAAATGCATTTAGGAACGTCACTTCTTTTCTAGTCCGGAAATTCTTACTTTGTTATGTTCAAATACCTCCAGTGAAATCGTCATGTAACCCATTTTAAATATATTCACTAACAAATATTATTCAACATATAATGCACAGAGTAACTGATTATTGGTTAATACACAGTACAAATCAGAAAGTTAGAAATATTGTAAACCTTTCATTTGCATATTGAAAAGAATTTGCAGTAGGCTATCATATAGGAGAATACAGAAATAGATGTAAAATAGTTTTTGTTTGTTTGTTTATTAATTAATTCAATCAGTCATGTCAGATATGACAACATTATCTAACATAAATCAAGCCTTTTATGGCATATCAGTATTAAAAATGTATTTAAATTGTATAAGTTATTTGGGAGCTTTAGGCAGTTTTTTGAAAACAGACACTGCAGTTGATAAATTCAAATAAAATTAAACATGTGACAGCTCACCCTGATATAAATGTGACAACTTGCTCTGACTTGACCATGATAAAATACATCCTTGTCCTGATAACACAGTTCAGATATTAAAATATACTGTTTAGGTTTACCCTTTGCTTAATGTAAGGGGAGGGGGGCTTGTTTTCATTTAAAAAAAAAAAAAAAACATTTATGACCATGCCAGGGAACAAATATTTGTGGACTTTTAAATTAAAACGTTATAGTTACTGAGACAACTTCCCCGCATCACAATAAAACCCTGTTTCCACTATCACTTAGGCAATATGATGCCCCAACATGCTGCCTTGCAGCTTGTTAGTTTTTCAGACAAAGCCCCTATCTCCAGCGCGCGCACTGTGAAGCGTCTCTGTCCGCGCCGGTGGTCCTGACAACAGCTGAAACAGTGACATGTACCTCGGTAAGTGCTGCCGGGTTGATAATGCTCCGGGTCTCCTTCCACTCGCAGTCTGAACTCACTGAAGCCCTCCCTCCTGCCTCCAGCTCCGTGAGGCTGAGCCCGCGTTATCCAGCTGCAATAGCCGTCAGATGGAGCCGCTCTGTCCGCGGGCTCCTCGGGCACACTCGCGCACACGCAGCCGGTTAACAGCAGCAGGACAGCGGCTCTCCACATCTCCGATCGCTTCACTTTCATTTCCAAATACGCACTTACAAGCGTGTTTCTAGAGTGTTGAACTCTAGTGGAAACTAAACTTGGCTGTAATAACAGGCTCCCATATACGCAAATGCTGATATCTCCGCCTTCACCCTGTTATTTTGCCATCCTGAACTGAAGAGAGAAAGAGAGATGATGAATCGCCCGTCTGCATGTACCGAGTGGCACATTCACAGTGGACTGATTCTAGTGCTGCTGCCTCACACTGACAGCCGAATGGATTCAGCCACACAAACTCAAAAACAAAGACCACATGCTCAGAACAGAGAGAGCCCCGGTTTTCAGATATTTTGAGAATCGTCAGAACAAATGATAATTAATTAATTATATTTTAAATGTATTATTAATTAATTATTTATACATGTTATAAATATTTAATTTTATTTAATTTTATTTTTTTATTATTATCATTCATTCATTCATTCATTCATTGGAACACTGCCTTCTCAAGCGCTCTCAGTGTTTGCCTATAAATATTAGAGCACCCAATTATTGGGCTCTCTTCTCCTTTTTTTGTAGCTTAACTAAACTTTTAACTTCTGTTTCAAATTTCAACCTTTATTTTGCCTTTTTGTAAATATTATGCATTTGAAGAAACAAAAAGAAAAAAAGAAAACAATTAAAAAATAGGATCCACGACTATGACGTCAATGTAATATTTGCATTGTACATTTTGATTGGTCTTCTTTCTTTAAAGCATTTTGCATATCGTTTTGTGATTAGTAGCCTATTTTCTTTCTTAAAAATTAAGTGTGTGTGTGTGTGTGTGTGTGTGTGTCATTTCTCCAAACCATACTGCAAAAATAGTTTCAAATAGGGTGGACCCCAAATAGGGTCAATAAATGGATAGTTCCACCCCAAGCACATGCTAATGGTTGAAACAACATTGTTTCCTGGTCAAGATGCTTAAAGGCATTGTTCACTCACAAATTAAAATGCATGATTTACTCGTCATTATCATGTATGGTAATGTCTCAGTGTTTTCTTCTTCTTCTTCTTCTTCTTCTTCTTCTTCTTCTTTATCCATGCAATTCAACAGTCATCAAAACTGTTTCCAACATTTTTCAAAAGATCAGTAATAATACCACAAATAATACCTTTTTCTTAAAACGGTGGCTTACTCAATGGTTTAGCTAATGTTTACTTTGCAATTTAAACAGAAAGTGGTCAAATAATATTCTCATTATAATCGCTGGAGCTGTCAATCACTTCAGTTCAGCGCAAGTTCCCTGACTGAGTACTGCTTTCTTGCCAAATCTCCAGTTACAGTGGGGAGTGGGGAGCCTGCGGCCCCATGCCTACAGCCGAATCACAATATTGCATGTCTACGAGTGTGAGATTGTATTTATACAACACTTCAACAGCACAAGTATGTAAAACAACCACATAATTTCTTAAAAACCCCTTTTGTGTGGGGAAATACTTCCTTCTGCCACAGACTCAAATATCAAATTGACAGTTTAACAAGCCTCTGCTACTAATTTGAAAATGTCATTTTAAAGCTAGCAAGGAACTCTGAGTTGCTTCACTGAAGTTAAAAGCTTATTGTATTATAGAGTGGAGTATTATGAGAAAGAGATGGACTGGGTGAATGTGATTATCTGCATAAATAATAAATAATTAAATAAAGTGATTTTCTTCAACTGTTAAAGGGATTTCCCAGGCCTGTAAATGCATTTGTTGGTTGCATACAAGGTGTTTAAAGTAAAATAATGTCCTTGTTTACAATCTTGTTCTGTTCCCTTTCAAAAGACCACTTCTTAATATCAAAACTATTATTAAATACTAAAATATTTTAAATTATTAAAATATTTAATAAACAACAATTATAATAGTTGCTAAACAATTCAGTCAAAAATACAAAGGCATCGCTCTGATACAGCATAAAGGTAAAAATGAAAAAAATTATGAAACTTTGCCCGCATCTAAAACGATATGCTCTGGAACAAATAATAAATTATCGAGACCAACGACTGCCTGTAGATTTACCCAAAACAAGTTATATCTCATGTTTAACCACTATAGAGACATCAGAGTCTGCGGCAAATTCTAAAAGAACTGCCAGAAATAAGGCTGCTTTCGGCGGGTTCATGAGCACTGAACGGCTGCTGACGCCCTGAAGCTCACATCTCCAAAAATGTTGAAGCAAATGTTCAAAATAGGCTTTCAAAATCTTTATTAGGGGTGACCATCAATAGTAGAAGATTTGATGCTTCGATAGAGGGAGCCTGATTCAAGTACCAATCTCACAGTCAAATCTTCTCAGAGGTGTTGTGAAACGAGGATCATACCATTTTGGCTATATGGGGGTGCTCAGTGTCTGATTTCACATAGAACTTAATATATAAGTTAATAGTATAGCCTATTATGATAATGTTGTAAATAAAAATGTGAAAAGAAAGCAGCTTTTAATAAATATTTTTTAACATGCGTAAATAAATCCAATAACCCCTGTGACAGATTTAAGTTTCATTTTCCATGATCCGTGACAGACAGAGGAGCATCTTGGCGGCTTCTGCCGGACAACATTAAAGGGATAGTTCACCCCAAAATGAAAATGATGTCATTAATTACTCACCCTCATGTCGTTCCAAACCCGTAAGACCTCTGTTCATCTTCAGAACACATATTAAGATATGTGCGGTATGCAGTCCTATTTTTTTCTACTCAAGCCGGTTTCGGAACGGTAATAGCCTAATATAGAGGAACGCAGGAACAGAAACGTTAAAATATCGATTCTGCTCGGAGTGAACCGATTGATTTTTTTTTGTTTCGTTTTCAAGCCCTAGCTGTAATGTCAGCAATGCCTCGTAAGCAATCCCGGTGCACTGTGTTTGGATGTAAGACTGAACATTAGAGTCTTTATTTTCTCCCAACATCTGAGCCACTGAGGATGCAGTGAATTATTTATTTTTTTTAAGGTAATGGGCCTCAAAATCTACCTAAATAAGTTTATGTCTGCACAAGTCGTTTCACTCCAGACTGCTTTGTGAATGTCATGTTGTTATAGTTATTTGCGTTGTGTGTATATTATAGAAGTATTTTAATTGATCAGTGCAGCGCTTGTGAGATTAGGTCGAGATTGGTTGCAGACACATTCTGGGGACACCCAAGACCAATATTACATCTTGTGAAAATGCGCATAATAGGTGCCCTTTAACACAAATATCTAATGAGCCAATCACATGCCAGCAACTCAATGCATTTAGGCATGTAGACATGGTCAAGGTGATCTGCCAAAATTTAAACCGAGCATCAGAATGGGGACTTTGAATGTTGCATGGTTGTTGGTGCCAGGCGTACGTCTCTGATCTACTAGGATTTTCACACACAATCATCTCTAGGGTTTACAGAGAATGGTCTGAAAATGAGAAAATATCAAGTGATGGAAATTTTGTGGACAAAAATGTCTTGTTGATGCCAGTGGTCAAAGGAAAATGGCCAGACCAGTTTGAGATGATAGAAATGCAACAGTAACTCAAATAAACACTTGTTACAACTGGGGTATGCAGAAGACCATCTCTGAATGCACAACACATTGAATCTTAAAGCAGATGGGCTACAGCAACAGAAGAGCACACAGGGTCCTACTCCTCTCAGCTAAAAGCATGAAACTGAGGCTACAATTTGCTTGGGCTCACCAAAACTGGACAAAAGACGATTGGAAAAAGGTTGTCTGGTCTGATGAGTCTTGATTTCTGCTGCAATATTCAGATGGTATGGTCAGAATTTGGCATAAATAACACAAAAGCATGGATCCATTCTGCATTCAATGTGCTGGTGTAATGGTGTGGGGGATATTTTCTTAGCACATTTTAAGCTACTTAGTATCAATTGAGCATCATTTAAATTCCACTGCCTACATTGTTGCTAGCCTTGTGATGGCTACTTTCACCAGGATAATGTCATGTCACAAAGCTCAAATAATATCAAACTGGCTTCATGAACATGACAATGAGTCACCAGATTTCAGTCCAATCGAGCATATTTGGGATGTGGTTGAAAAGGAGATTTGCCTCATGGATGTGCAGCCAACAAATCTGCAGCAACTGATGCTATAATGTCAATATGGACCAAAATCTCAGAGAAATGTTTAAAGCACCTTGCTGAACTAGGCCATGAAGAATAAAATACAGTAAGACCGTAAATAACAAGAATTTAGCAGATGCTCTTATCTTTAAGGATTTGCATTATACATTTTACAGTGACAGCCCCCACCCCCCACACACACAAAAAAAAATACATACACACAGTATGTGTTTTAGAGTCAATGGAACACACCACTCCTCTTCCTAACACACATGGATTTATAGGCGCCAGGTTAATTCTTTAACAGTGCCATTTATGTCTAGAATTTTTTTTCGTACTTGTTAAAAAGTAAATGCAAAAAGGAATTGTGTCTTTAAGGGACTTTAAAATTATTGAAAACAGGAATTGTATATGTAGGTTTTTGACATTATGTTGGTACTGTAGATACAAAAAAGCCTCTTACTATCTCTGTAGTAAATATTTAACTGACTCTTTAAAAAATGATATATCAAGGGGTGAGAACCAGAACGGCGTAAGTGACATTTTTGGTGAAATGGAGAGATATACAGTGGGTACGGAAAGTATTCAGACCCCCTTAAATTTTTCACTCTTTGTTATATTGCAGCCATTTGCTAAAATCATTTGTTAATTTTTTTTCCTCATTAATGTACACACAGCACCCCATATTGACAGAAAAACACAGAATCGTTGACATTTTTGCAGATTTATTAAAAAAGAAAAACTGAAATATCACATGGTCCTAAGTATTCAGACCCTTTGCTCAGTATTTAGTAGAAGCACCCTTTTGATCTAATACAGCCATGAGTCTTTTTGGGAAAGATGCAACAAGTTTTTCACACCTGGATTTGGGGATCCTCTGCCATTCCTCCTTGCAGATCCTCTCCAGTTCTGTCAGGTTGGATGGTAAACGTTGGTGGACAGCCATTTTTAGGTCTCTCCAGAGATGCTCAATTGGGTTTAAGTCAGGGCTCTGGCTGGGCCATTCAAGAACAGAGTGATCTTTGGGTTCTTCTTTACCTCTCTCACCAAGGCTCTTCTCCCCCGATAGCTCAGTTTGGCCGGACGGCCAGCTCTAGGAAGGGTTCTGGTCGTCCCAAACGTCTTCCATTTAAGGATTATGGAGGCCACTGTGCTCTTAGGAACCTTAAGTGCAGCAGAAATTTTTTTGTAACCTTGGCCAGATCTGTGCCTTGCCACAATTCTGTCTCTGAGCTCTTCAGGCAGTTCCTTTGACCTCATGATTCTCATTTGCTCTGACATGCACTGTGAGCTGTAAGGTCTTATATAGACAGGTGTGTGGCTTTCCTAATCAAGTCCAATCAGTATAATCAAACACAGCTGGACTCAAATGAAGGTGTAGAACCATCTCAAGGATGATCAGAAGAAATGGACAGCACCTGTGTTAAATATATGAGTGTCACAGCAAAGGGTCTGAATACTTAGGACCATGTGATATTTCAGTTTTTCTTTTTTAATAAATCTGCAAAAATGTCAACAATTCTGTGTTTTTCTGTCAATATGGGGTGCTGTGTGTACATTAATGAGGAAAAAAAATTAACTTAAATGATTTTAGCAAATGGCTGCAATATAACAGAGTGAAAAATTGAAGGGGGTCTGAATACTTTCCGTACCCACTGTATATACAGTATATATCAAATGAAAGCTCTTAATGAGCTCTTTCTACTGGCAAAAGTACTTTCATCCATGAGTGTACAAATTTTTATTATAAACAACTGAAATCAGTACACAAAGTCAGATCAAACTATGGTAAAATTTTTGTTTTGGCTCTCCTGTAAAGTTGGTGAAATGTCACTTACGCCTTTCTGGTTCTCACCCCTCGATATGTGATGTTAGTAGGAGAATGACTGAAGGATCTTCAGGGTCTGTCTTTGGTCTCATGGGGACTGTGTGTATGTGGAACTGTCCAGACGGTGGATGAGCAGAACCAGCAGATGTCATGAGAGTGTCCCAGAGAGGCTGAACAAAAAGAGTGAAAATGGGGAGTTTTTACCTGAAAAAGCTTTTTGAACCTGATGTATAACTGTAGATTTAGATTTGACTCAAATCTTGACTGAACATGACTAAAACACACACAAAAACTAATTGAATCAACAAAGCATAAATTGTTCTGGTGTGAAGTGACTAAATGAACAAGAAAAAAGCAGGAGGAGGTTGTTGGCAAAAAGTGACCTGAAACGGGGGTTAATCTGAATACTTAACTGCAGTAATATCACAGGAAGAACAGGTTATGACATTTTGATTAAACATTATTGTCAGACTGTATATTGGTGTGTCTGTGTGTGTCTGCTGACTACATTTCTTTTAATTCTTGGTTATTTATCATTCTTTATCATTTTTGTTTTACACATTTTGAAATAGTGTAAATAATAATAAAGAATTATAGTTGCTTAAAAAGACAGTATTATATTTTCCAAATAAATGTATATGGTTTGACATCACCTTTTGGCTTTCTATAATTCTATAAGTAAAATGATTTGTCATTAGCTGTAAAGAACCTGCCTGCCCGAATGTCTCTCAGTACTTAACAATTGTTAAAACTACAGGAATTTACTTTATCTAATAATAAAATCATTCTACAGAGAATTATTAACAAAATTTGAATTGCAAAGCTGAAAATGTAATATTCCCACTTTCCTGAATCTATTAAACATACTCCTCATAATACCACACACACACACATTTGTTTCTGTGAATTGTGGGGAATTTCCATAGACTTCTATTACTTTTATTCTGACCAAACAATATGTTCTATCCCCTAACCCAACCCTAACACTAAACCCACCCTTACAGAAAACCTGTTTGCATTCCTAAACTTTCAGACAAACATATATATATATATACGTATATATATA
>NW_015541014.1:232935-258789 GCF_001515605.1 Sinocyclocheilus anshuiensis | reverse complement strand
GTTTGGCCATAATAGTTTAACTAGTCATTACTAGTTAATCAATTAACAGTCAGTGTGTGAAAAACATGAACAAATTGAACAAAATGTATCCTTAAACAAGCTTTTCAAAAGAATTTGGTTTAACTGTATTTTTACATTTTAAAACTCCATTGGATCAGTATAATCAATTACAATCTAATGTTCAGTCACATGAATATGCTACTAGACGAGCAACAGAGGGTAGATTTCTACTCCCTAATGCTAAAACTAATTTTCTTAAACGTACAGTAACATTTAGGGCAATGAAATCATGGAATCTTTTACCATTGTAATTAACTAGGATAACACGAAAAATTGATTTTAAAAGGCAGGTAAAGGCACACCTTGGAATTCTGTACTTATAGGATGTTGAGGTATAGGAATTAGTTGAATAAGCAAAAAGTTTTTTATATAGTAGGTGTTATAGATATTAAAAGTGTGGAAGAAATGTTTATGGAGATGCTTTGGAATGTGGAGAATGTATTTAACTTTTTATTTTTGTAATGTATGTAATAATGGATTAATGTTAAGTGTTGTGTGGACCCCAGGAAGACTAGCAATGCCTTAGGGCATAGCTAATGGGGATCCAAATAAATAAACAAATAAACAAACTAGCAGGGTGTTAGCATTTTGTTAGCATGATTAGCAAGTTACTAGCATGTTTCTAACATGATTAGCATGTTACTAGCATGGTGTTAGTATGATTAGCATGTTACTAGCATGGTGTTAACATTTTGTTAGCATGATTAGCAAATTACTAGCATGTTTCTAGCATGATTAATATTTTGCTAGCATGGTGTTAACATGATTAACAAGTTACTAGCATTATTCTAGCATGCTTAGAATGTTACTAGCATGATGCTAGCATGTCTCTAGCATGTTTAACAAGTTGTTAACATGTTTCTAGCATGATTAAAGTTCGCATGAACTCAAAAGTGACTTTATTTACTTTACTAGCGCACATTGCTAGTCTTGATGTAAACAATTAATCCGTGCAGGTTAATCCGCTGAAAAAAATTGTTTGTCTTCGTAATCTTCTGGAATGGCATTCCTTTTCTGATGACGTCAAACTGACGGCTTGTGCAGAATATCCTTAAACACACCCCTCCATCCGTTAGATTGCTACGAGTGAGAGATAGAGAGGAGGAGCACAAACATAAAACTATGCCCTCTATTCAATATTCCGTTTCAGCTGGAAATACGTCACTACACTGAAATAAAGTCGGCAGCAACTTCCGGTTCACGTGGACTTTAACATGTCACTAGCATGGTGTTAACATTTTGTTAGCATGATTAGCAAGTTACAAGCATGTTGTTAGCATGTTTCTAGCATGATTAGCATGTTACTAGCATGTTGTTAGGCTGGTTTTTGCTATTTTTTTTAGTAGGGAGTTGTTAAAAGGATAGTCCACCCCAAAATGAAAATGTTGTCATTAATCACTTACCCTTATTAATCACCTTTCTATCGGGAGAGAGAGAAGCCGCAGCGTGTGAACGCGCCGCCATGTTTGTATGTATGTTATAGCTACCTACTTGGAAGTTTGCTAGTGAAGGGCATAAAAAAAGGACTGGAACGCAGCCTAACTTGTAAAACGAGTCTAAGCAGTTTAAACGAGCGGAAGGAGGAAATAGGTGTAGCCTATGTCGCGTTCATACAGTCCATTCAATATTTTGCTTGGTAACCCAAAAAGCCTGATGAAACGGAATTTACTTTATTTTACCTTGACATTTATTAAACGGTTTTATAAAAGCAATTTCACACCTGTAATCTTCCTGGTGAATCATATATCAGCATGTGCCTACTGCCTACCATACATTTAAATCAGTTATGATGATATGCAGATAGCCGACAGTCGATCCTGCGGATCCTCCTCATGATAAGCTATTGCTTTATAATGCATTATGTCGACGGAGCGTCGGAGATATTATACATAGGCTACATTAATTTTTTTAATTGTTTAATGAGTCAATTATTTGTCCAGTCACCAGATGTAGATGTACACAACAAAAACATTTTTTCCCAGTTTTCCTATAAAAGACTTGTAGAGAGAAAACAGAATACAGGGAGAAAGCTGAAGACGGAAGGAAGCGGGCTACTCACTCAGTTCACCAGCGGCACTGCTGTGAGATGCGCTGAGATGCTGACCGTCTTATAAACGCTTAAGTTTTGGTTTCGTTTATTCTGAAACTGCACAATGTGAACGAAAATAGTGGTGCGCACCATAGGCGGAGCGGAGCGTGTGTAAGGCTGGGCCCTGGCCACAGCGAGTTGGGGGCAAAATGCCACTAAATTGGACAAAAATGCCTCTGCACAAACAAATTAAATCTATTACGACTGTTGCTAACAAAATTAAAATGAATAGAAAGTGTCGATTGCGGCATTAAATTAAAGATGTGTACAATGTAAGTAAGAGATTAATTTCACAGTGTAGACAGCTAGCTTAAGTTATTATAACGATAGTTTTTTTAGAGTGCTTAAACCCGCGATAGATCGTTAGTGGTGCCACTTTCTGTATAATTTCAATTGAATAACCCTGGAAAGGAAACGTTTTATAATTACCAATTTCTAATGTTTTTTTTTAATTAAATTGTAATTACGTTAAATACAAATTCAGTCCCATTAAACATATTTTATTAGCCTATACATGACACCCATGTCTGGTTCTTGCCTAAAAAGACGGGTTTATGTTTGTAGTTAATAGATTTGGTTGCTTTTAGCCTTACCCTGGAGTTGGTCCACCCCTATGGTGATTGGTTCATTTCATGGTTTTGTGGGGCTGTTTTTTAAGCATCAATTTGTTCACATGACAATGTTGCTGATCCCTTGTCATTTTTACTTCAGGCTACTGATGTTAGTTTCACATTACTCACACTTTCAATTTTCAATATACTCGATCCCTGCGCTGCTGCGCACATCAGGTGAGGTCGGAAATACTGTAGGCTAATCGCACAAGTTATCATAGGTAGGCAATATTACACAACAACAGATATTAAACAACTATATTCTCGAATCATAAAACCATGTCACACGTGATATCATATCATATGTGCACATTGTAGGATCACAATAAACACACAAATGTAAAATACAAGATTATTTAATAACCACAGTAGGCTAGAGCAAGGTGAAACAATCATTTAGACTTCGATGGAGCTTCAAATAAAACATAACTGGTGGTAAAAGACATACATTAGTCAGCACACTGTGCAATGCAGTAAAAGCCTGGATTGTATGTTAACATGTTTGTAAAGATCTAGATTATTTGAGCAGAACATTAGAGGTGGGGATTTTCATTTGAGATCAGAGTGACAAAAGTTAGAAGAAAGTGGATATGGTACTGCTTGAAAATCCTAGTCAGTGCAGTTACTGTGGCTATTTTAAGAGATTCCCACACAGTCTGTACAGACTAGGTCACTTGCACAGCAATTCCTCTTCTCTTTCTCTGTATGTCACCCTCTAGTGGTCACAGCCAAACAGCTCCTGAGACACCCTGTGCTGTTCAGGCATGATTTTGGCCATCATCATAATCATGGGACTCGCATATATGTAGTAATGGTTACCGATCACAACCGTCACACCCTTGGGTCCGCACATGGCAGCATCAATCTTTTTGAAGTGTGTTATGCTTCCTTCCTTCGCAGGCGCGCGTGGGGTGGCTTTCATGTCAACATTATAAACTGTTTGACCTACAGTACAAAAATCAGTAAGCTTTCTGTCACTAGATGACAAATGCTTGTAATGAGGCTAGACAATCTACAGTATTTTACAGAACAAGCATGCCAATGCTTATACCTTTGATGACATGAGCAATGTGATGGTCTGCGCACACAAAGGCAGCATCTACGGGACCCTCAATTCCCAGGACCTCCTTCAGAGGTTTGGGGTAACCTTCCAGGTGTGTGTGTGGCTCTCCAGCTTTGTACACAAACACCTCATTATCCTGCACATGGAACAGAATATATGAGAAGATAAACGCAGACATTTTCACTTCACTGAGTACAATAGTTTAAGAGGCATCTAATGTTATAAAGCCTGGTGAAAGTCATTTGCTGCACAAATGAACCTTGATCATGTAGAGATGGCCCTCACAAGAGAAGACTGCATCCACTTCACTGTGCAACTCTTTGAAAGCACTCTCAATTGTGTCTGAATGAAACTTATCACCAGTTATGCTGAGGAAGTGGTGCCCTAGGGACGAGAAACAAGGATTTGTTTTACAGATGATTGTGTCAATGAACCTTCTGAAATTGCATTTGTTAAATTAGTCATAACAAACATTACAGCCACATGGTGCAAACAATGCATCTGCTTATGAACCTGTGTTTTCAACAAATCGGCAAAATGAATGATTTAATGACTCATGAATGGTTCAGTGACTCACGAATGGGTCAGTGAATGATTCTGTGACGCCACCCTAAATAGTAGCCTATTTAAGAGTACTGATCTTGAATACTATTTAAGTCGGTTAGCATGCAAATTGAGAAGCAGGGTTCTTCGTTTTTGAAGGTATCGTTTGAAATAATTCATTGACTAATAAACACCAAATACTGGCGTAACGATATAACCTGAAAGAGTCCTTGACAAAAATCCTTATCACTATAATGCTGTCTGGATGAAATAACAATAGGAAACTCACCTCTGAAAGCAAATACGCTGCCATCGTCGTCAGATGTAATAGCATCCAAGTGCACACGGCTGCACTGTTCTCTCTCAATGTGGTCATCAGTGCTCTTTTGTCCTGGAGAGGCACCAGACGCAAAGTTCACCTTTTTTGTAATGCCAAGTTGCTTTCTCCAGCCTTATAACTTTTCCACACTTGCATGTTCATTATTACACTTACCAAAATGTGGGCATCTCATGAAGTAATCACGGGTCTCCTTTGGATATTTGCCATGTACTTCTCCTGTAGCTGGGTCAAACTTGGAGAACTGATGTCCATGGAAGCAGTAATAATGATCCATGTAACGGAAGGCTCCGGTGCAGTTGGGCATGCTCTTGAATTCCTTTTCATCAACCTTCTTGGTCTTCATATTAAAGTGGTAGATCTCATCACCTTTGGTGGATTATGAAGGAATTTAGACACAACAAAACCTCTCAACATACTTATTACATTTCCATCATGTTTTAACCTGTGCAGATAAAAAAGACCACAATATCCTATAATACCTTTGAAAAAGATTACAGTGTCATCCGTACAGTCTGGCTTGGGACACTCCACTGCAGCATCCAAATGGTCAGGAATTCCAGGGAAAACTTCAGAGATATCTTTGGGATAGTCCTTCTCCAGCTTGTGCTTGTAGTAGCTGAAAACCTTGTTGTCCTTTAATGATGTTAAAGAAGACATTAGTTCACATGTCTGATACATAAAATAAACATCACTATGGTTTAGAAATTTCACTTAAGAGAATGATAAATTTACCAGGAAGAAGAACTGGTGGTCATGGTGGTCTGGGCTGTCTTCAGAATGCATGCGGAATGCAGCATCCACATGTCCCAGGTGATGATGGTCGTCCAGCTCAGGGAAAGTTTCATTAGATAGCTCTGCCTTGCCATGGAAACCCTTGAACAAGTGGTCGCCTTCAGTCAAAAATCAAAGAGAAAGGTCAATTAAAGGCCATTATATATGTATATAAAAAAAAGATAATGAGGTAATCCCAAATTCACAAAAAAGTTCTTATTTTTATATTATATTTTATATTTTATATTATTTTTAATTGTTTTTTTTTTTGAATAAAAGTCTTCTCTGATCAACCATCTCTCACCCTTGAAAAAATAAGGAATTCCCTCCTCGTTCACAGCAACTGCATCAAACTCCATTCCTGCACAGCGGTCAAGCTTAGCACCATGGTGCAATTCATGCTTATGTCCTTCAGCATCAGGTTCGTCTGAAAAAAAAAGTTATATGAAATATGTCTTGATGAAATCAGAATATACTAATATATCACTTTCATTTACTGCCCACTTAGGGAAAGAGTTTTAATCTAGCCATTTACAAGACCCACCTTTTTGAGCATGACCCTCCATATGGTGCCTGAACACAAAGAAACAAAGAAGTGGATGCTAAAATTACAGATTACAGCACACTGCAATATCCCTATTTATAACAAAATAGTGGTATGTCACATTTTCAGCTATTAGACAATTAGATTATTAGATTTATTTATAAGTATGTGTTTTGTAATTTGTTTGAAAAAAAAAAACAGATTTCAAGCAATTCAGGCAATATGTAAGATATGTAAAGCAAATCTTAAAGAATATCCGTGTCTGAGATAAATTTTTTTTCTTAAACTGTTATACTACTGTATACTAATCTACCTTATAAATAAATTTTACCATTGTAAGTCACTTTTGATAAATTGCAAAAATTGTTTGATGAAATAATCTTCTAAATGGGTAAACGTAAATGTAAAACTATTAACAGTGAATGCAAGAATTTAATAAGTTAGAGACCAAGCAGTCAAAGGTGAAGAAATCAAAATGTTGGTTCACACAATTACACACCTAAAATCCCACTTCAAACGGGCAGAATTGTTTGCAAAAAAGTAATTATTATTAATGATATGTTAAAGTAGCACACTTGTAACACACTATCGTAGCTATTTTGTTCACATTATTTAGTATTATGATTCATTTTAACACTGTACACTATGTGTTGACAGGTGTCTGTGTGTATACTCACGAGGGAGCAGCGAGGCTCAGTGAGAGAGCCAGGCACAGAGTGAGCGTTTGAATGAGCCTCATGGTCAGCAGGGTCCTCTGGTGAGACAGAGCTCGGCTGGAGAAGGTACAGCACAACCTGATGTCCCCAATTTATACCCTTCACCAGAGACTATCTTGCATGCACGCTGGAGACGACACGTACGCCCCCGTTTGCTTAGAGCGTAGGAAGGGACATTCAGTTACATGCCCCCACTAAACAAATGCACGTTTGCACGCTTCCCCTGACTCCCCCATCCACAAGCTGGTCAAGGTACATGTTTTTTTTTTTTTCAAGGACTTTCTGGTGGGGTATTGGGGTTGGTACAGGTAACACGAGTTGAGCAATGCAAAGATCCATGTATCATGAGGTAATGATACTTGGCATGCATTATGAAGCATTATCAGAGACCCCCTTGCAGGTCAGCAGTCATTGGCATGATAGTTCATAAATGCACTAGCATGCTTTTTCAAACTTTTCTTACTTAGGAAAATACAGAAGAGTATACAGTATTTTATGCTGTATTTAGTAACTGCATGCATTTTATTTCTTCATTTTTTTTTGACAAATTAATATAAATATATTAATTTGAGAATAGTTTTATGTGTGAATAACATGGTGGTGTGTGCATTACTATGGAAGGATATTCCGGACTATTTTAAAAGGAATTACAAATTGCATTTTCAATTGCGCTTTCCATATGTGGACGCATAAATAGTGACATTATGCAATTGCAAATCTTGCATTACCGTTTTCGCTTTCGCGAACACACACAGTGACTGAAAAATTTCAAATGGAAAAGCAAAGTCCATTTGCAACTGTATTTCCCATGTCTTATGAGTTATGAGCCGTCATATTTAAATAACAATATTAATTACCACATCTGCTTTTTCACTCTCTCTGCATCGCGCATGTAACCAGCCAAAACTCAAATGGAATCGCAATTCCTTCAGCATTTGAATTTCCAATGCCTTACACGGAAACCTGTCAATCAGTGTCAGGGGTGGGACTATACTATGAGGCGTGTTTGTATTGGGAAGTGACATCATTCACAGATGATTGTGCCGAATGCTTTGAACAGTGGAGGTAATCAGTAAAGGCTCCGCTAAAGGCAGCTGCCAATCCGATAGATGCGTGTAAACCAGGGGTGTCAAACTCAATTCCTGGAGGGCCGGGGCCCTGCAGAGGTAGATTCAACCCTAATTAAACACACCTGATCCAACTAATCAAGTCCTTCAGGCTTATTTGAAAACTACATGGTATGTGAGTTGGAGCAGGGTTGGCATAAAACTCTGCAGGGCTCCGGCCCTCCAGGAATTGAGTTTGACAACCCTGGTGTAAACGAACAGACAGTGCAACCCGGGTCTCCTTATATTCAATAATTATTTCCGTCATTTTTACCCCATATGTGATTTCATGGTTTACACTCTGACTGATACACGTGAGCAAACAGACAGTGCAACCTGCCTCTCCTTCTACTCTTATTAGCCTGCCTATTTTCCACCTTACCTTATATATTTTTTTATTTTAATCCGTAATGGAGTGTGAGCCCCGTGGCACCTAAGCGTCGCACCTGTCTCAAGATCTCTCACTGTTTACAGCCACCGAGCACTGCGATTGATGCACGTGACTTTTAATATTAACTCACTTTGGCTGTGACATGTTCTGTGACAGCTGTGCCTAGATCTGACTGGTGAAGTGTCATCTGGGGCAGGCAGAGTAAAAGTAGCAGCATTTTCTGTATGGTCACGTGCATCAATCGGAGTGTAAATAGTGAAAGATGTTGAGGCAGGCGCAACACTTAGGTCCACTTAGAGAGGAATAAAAATATAAGGTAAGGTGGCAAATTAAGAGCAGAGTTGCAATGATGATTTGATTCGGAGTGCGTACAAGAGAGATTTTGAGACAGGTACAACTCTTTAAGTGCCACAGGACACGTGCTCCATTACAGATTAAAAGAGAGGAATTAAATTTCTATTTCACTGTTTCAGACCGCCAGAGGCGGTCAATACATGGTGGAAGGAGTCGCGTCTCGTGCATCACATCGAGAATCTCGTATTAATTCAGTCACACGTGACTTAGACCGATGACCTGTCGGAAGCTTTATCAGATCCTGACCACGTCACTGTTGGTCTCTTTGTCATTCTCGCGGAGAGATCTCGTTCGAGAGTGCACAGCTTTTGGGTTGGCGCTCGCTCCCCACTATAGCTGTGTCTCAAGAGAGCAAAGAATTACGTTGAAGGATTGCGTTGAATTATGTTGGATTCATCATTGGATGTTTGGATTGGATTATATTGGACCCACTGGTTATCCAAGGTCCTTACAAGCGGTGTTTCAGTCGCTGTGGTGAGTACTGTTGGTTTATTGGTTTACCAGGGTTCTGTGCTCACCGCGTGTGCATACCTGTGCATTCAGAGTATTGTTGCGCTCACTGGCAAAAAAAAAGATAATTCAGGCCCATCCTGGATCTCAGGCGCTTAAACAAGAACCTCAAGTGCCTTCCTTTCCACATTTTGCGGATTGTAGATGTTCGACATGCAATCGAACCCGGAATGTGTTTCACTTTAGTGGACCTGAAGGATCCCCATCGCCTCACATCACAGAAGGTTCCTTCAGTTTACTTTTCAAGGCAGAGCTTATCAGTTCAGAGTCCTTCTGGTTGGCCTGTCTCTTTCTCCCAGGGTGTTCACACGCGTCATTCAGGTTGCGCTGGATAAACTTCAATGAGAAGGCATGCTGATTTTTCCGTACCTGGACAATTGGCTGTTGTGAATCCAATGCAGTTGGATTCCAGAGCAATGAGAGCTACCCTCACTGTGGGCAGAAGGCAGGCACTGCAGGGAACCGTAGCAAAGTTCCAGGTTCATTACAAGCTGCCCTTCATCAGCTTTGTACGACTGGCAGGCCTTCTCACTGCAGCATCATCAGTCATCCAACTGGGCCTTTTACTTCTTCGCCCGTTTCAATGTTGGTTAATAGCCAGACACTTAATAGCCAGCGCAATCGACGCACACTGGTTCGGGTCACAACCAGTTGTGCTGCCTCCCTGAGACTTTGGAGAAGGGACAAGTTTCTTCAGAGGGGAGTTCCAATTGGGCCACCCCCAGCATGCAGGGAGGTGGTAACCACGGATGCCTCCCTCAGCGGGTGGGGAGGACTGTGGCAACACAGAGGTGTACTGGGCAGTTACCCACAGTTAAGGGCCTCTCACATCAATCTTCTGGAACTATGGGCAGTGTTTCTAACTTTGAGACATTTCAGGCAAGAACTGTCGGGGAGACACATTCTGGTAAGGACAGACAATACTACAGTGGCATTTTTAACCACCAGGGGGGCACAAGGTCCCTACCTTGTCTCCAGTTAACGAGAAGGCTCCTGTGTTGGGCGTACAAGCACTTCCCCTCAGTCAGAGCAACTCACATTCCCGGTTGCTGCAACAGTGTGGCGGACTCACTTTCCCATTCAGGACCAAGACCAGGGGAATGGTGTCTACACAAGGAGGTTGTTCAGTCAATTTGGAAGAATTACGGGACAGCAGCCATAGACCTTTTTGCCAGCAATTCGACGACACATTGTCCGCTATGGTTTTCGGTGCAGGAGGAAGAGGGCTCATTGGGACAGGATGCTCTGGCCCACGAATGGCCAGATCTGCTCCTCTATGCATTTCCTCCAATTCCTCTTCTTTGGTCTTTCCTGAGGCGGGCACAGGAGAGGCATCACAGACTCCTTCTAGTGGCTCCTTGTTGGTCAGCCTCCTATTGACTCTGACAACTGGTCCGCCTCAGCCGCTGCCAGTTCGGAGGGATCTGCTGTCACAACTGAAAGGAGCGTTGTGGCATCCCGTCCCGGACAGGCTGAAATTGTGCATCTGGCCCCTGGGGTTGAGAGGATGCTATCCCAGTGTTCAGCGGGAATGAGGAAGATGGTCATGAGTGCTAGGGCTCCTTCAACACACCGCACTTATGCGAGTAAGTGGAAGCAGTTTGTCTCTTGGTGCGCAGACCGGGCTCTCAGTCCAATTGATTGCCCGATAAGTGTGGTGTTGGACTTCCTGCAGTATTTGTTGGATGCTGGATGCTTTCCAGCCACACTTAAATTGTATGTGGCTGCCCTGTCAGCCCACCGGGATCCTGTGGATCAATTATCAATTGGTGCGAATAGACTAGTGGTGGCTTTTCTTAAAGTGGCTGTACGTCTGAAGCCACCAGTACAGGCAGTATGTACACTCTAAAAAATGCTGGGTTGTTTCAACCCAACTTTGGGTCAAATATGGACTAACCCAGCTGTTGGGTTAAATTTTTTAATTACAATTTTAACCCAAAAGTTGGGTTAGTCCATATTTGACCCAAAGTTGGGTTGAAACAACCCAGCATTTTTTAGAGTGTACCCAGTGGGATTTACGGGTGGTATTGGGCAGGTTGTGTTTAGCACCCTATGAGCCTGTTGAGCAAGCAGACATAAGGAGCATCTCTATGAAGACAGCATTTCTGTTGGCCATTACATCAGCCAGAAGAGTCAGCGAGTTGCATGTATTGTCGGTGAGTTCGCAGTGTCTCAGGTGGGGACCAGAGAACAGTCAAGTTACACTCTGGCCGAATCCAGCCTTTCAGCCCAAGGTATTGTCACCTCAGTTCACAAATCAACCTATTCAGCTGGCAGCGTTCATGCAGGAGGAAAGGGCCTCAGGGGCAGCCCTATGTCCAATCCGTATGTTGAAGCAGTATGTATCGAGGACTGCCTCATGGCGTGTCACGGACCAGCTTTTTGACTGTTTTGGACCTGGCAAGAAAGGTGCACCTTTGTCGAAACAAAGGCTCGCTCACTGGGTGGCGGACACTATTGTTGAAGCATATCGTGCAACAGGCCGTGTATTGCCAGAAACTGTTAAATGTCATTCCACTCGGGCAGTTGCCACTTCTTATGCAGCATTACGTGGTGTGACTATTTCGGAAATATGTGTGGCAGCTACATGGGCATCACCTTGCACATTCACAAGGTTTTATCGACTTAATGTGGCTCCTTCTTCTTTGATCAGTTCTGCCATATTTACAGAAGATGTTTGAGCTTATATCCACGTGACTTGGCTGTATTCGTCTTCCACCATGTATTGACCGTCTCTGGCGGTCTGAAACAGTGAAATAGAATGCTGGTTACTGGCGTAGCCGTGGTTCTATGAATGGAACATTCATAGAACCGACCGTGATGTGGTCAGGAGCTGATATAGCTTCCGGCAGGTCATCGGTCTAAGTCACGTGTGACTGAATTAATATGAGATTCTCAATTCTCAAACGCAAGATGCAACTCCTTCCACCATGTATTGACTGTCTCTGGCAGTGTTCCACCATTCATAGAACCACGGTTACTCCAGTAACCAGTGATAATAAGTTGTAGATCTGTTTACTCACTTGCATCAGTCAGAGTGTAAAGAGTGAGAGATCTTGAGACAGGTGAAAAGCGTTTGGTTAATGGTAAATATTAACCTATTGTGCGTACCGTTGTGGCTCCCGCTGATAGCAGGGGATTGTCGCTGGATTTGGGGTAAAAACGACGTTATTATTTATTGACTATAAGGAGACCCGGGTTGCACTGTCTGTTCGTTTACATGCATCTATCGGATTGGCAGCTGCCTTTAGCGGAGACTTTACCGATTACCTCCACTGTTCAAAGCATTCGGCACAATCATCTGTGAGTGACGTCACTTCTAAATACAAACACATCTCATAGTATAGTCCCACCCCTGACACTGATTGACAGGTTTCCGTGGAAGGCATTGGAAATTCAAATGTTAAAGGAATTGCGATTCCATTTGAATTTTGGCAGGTTACATGCGCGACGCAGTCAGAGAGAGTGAAAAAGCAGACGTGGTAATTAATATTGCTATTTAAATATCACAGGCTCATAACTCGTAAGACATGGGGCAGTTGCAAATGGACTTTGCTTTTCCATTTAAAATTTGTCAGTCACTGTGCGTTTGCAAAAACGCAAACAGTAATGCAAGATTTACAATTGTGTTTGGATTATGTCACTATTTATGCGTCCACATGTGGAAAACGCAATTGAAAATACAATTTGCAATTCCTTTTGAAAATAGTACGAAATATCCTTCCATACATAACCCCAAATAAGTTTCCAATTCTAAACATTGTAAACAAAGTCACATTCATGTATGAAGCATATAGTGTAAAAATGATAAAGCCATCAGATAGGTTGGTCACTAAAAGAAAATCCACATTCAAAAGACACATTCAAAGGGCTCTATAGTTTTTTTTGGCCTGTTGTTTCAATTTGTTATAACATTTCTTGTACAATTTGCAGTAGAATTTTAAAGAACCTAGCACTGAAAAGCATGCATAAAATGTCTCTTGTAGTTCTTTTACTGATGTGAACAATTCCTTGCAGAAACAGAATTTATTGATGAAAATGTACTGATGAAAAGATAAGTCAATGTGTGCACAAATGCATGTATGCTCTGTCGCTTTTTCCTAAATAACATAGACAATCAATATGAAGTGCTGACCTCTGCAGTTTAGTTTGATAGGTTGATCATTGACAGAAACTGTTTTGCTCTGTCGAAATACTCATGGAAGCAGTTACACTAATCATGCTACTACAGTATGCACATATAAGCAAGAGTCTTGCTGAATTCAAACTAATGCAGAGATGAAATGCTTCAAATTTCTTATTAAACTGTTACATCACATTATTATTATATATATATTATTATAGTTGATGGGTTTTCAGATATTATAATGCCACAGACCCCCCAAATATGCTGATCCCTTTGGTGGAAGGAGTGACCCCCTTCCTATAATATAAAGGCAGCTGTATGTTTTCATGTATTTGTATGATGAAAAACAAAAATATTATAAATATGTGTAAATTACAATGCAAGTGCAATATGTGGTAAGTGCAAATGAACACTTTTTGTTGCACATATGAAATTCTTGGGGTTAGATCTAGGCCACTGTTTTTGTATTATTATTATTATTCCTTGGTCATTTATTTACATAATTTTAATATCTAGTTATTATTTATATTTAATTATTTATTTTCATTTGAACAGTTAATTATTTTGGAAGATTACAAGATCATTTTACTGTCATGTGAGCAGAAACAAATTGTTGCAAGAAATAACAGAACACACAAAAGTAATATTCATATTCCTATTATTACAGAAACATTCTAGAGAATTCTCTGTTCTGCAAATCAGTATTCATTCAACGAGTGAAAATTCATCTGATCTAAATAATGTTTAAAAGAAAAAAGCATCTGGTTTTAGCATCAGCATCCAGCCTTGCACATGTCACTGACCACACAGACTACCTCCTTTCATGAAGGGAACAACTGTGTCTCATAGTAAAGGCCCACAGCCAAATCTAGAGATCTATGAACTCATTTTTCCTCACTGCCACTAACCTAAAATCCTTTATATTTAAAAAGCAAAAGGAAGAAAGTACATTTTAAAAATGTATTATATATTTTAGTTTTTGTTCATAAAAATTACTTACAAAACCACCTGATTATATCACAGCATTTTTGGCCCTAATGAATTATATAAGTGTGACCTTGAACATCACATGTGCAGGTCCGTGCTTCAAAAAGTATACATAAGTCTAACTGTGATATACATACAGTCATGGCCAAATGTTTTGGCAGTGACATAAATTTTATGTTTTGCAAAGTTCGCTGCTTCAGTATTTGTAGATTATTTTTCCACAAGTTTCTATGGTATGCTGAAAAACAACGATAAGCATATCATAAGTTTTAAAGGCTTTTATTGGCAAAAAAATATAATGAGTCAATATTTACAGTGTTGACCCTTGTTCTTCATAACCTCTGCAATTCGCTCTGGCATGCTGGATATTAGCTTCTGGGACAAATCCTGACTGATGGTGATCCATTCTTGCCTTATTAGTTCTCGGAGTTGATCACAATTTGTGGGCTTCTGCTTGTCCACTCGCCTTTTGAGGACTGACCACAGGTTCTCTATGGGATTGAGATCTGGGGAGTTGCCTGGCCACGGATCCAAAATTTCAATGTAATGATCTTCGAGCCACTTCTTTATCACTCTTGCTTTGTGACATGGTGCTCCATCATGCTGGAAAATGCACGGATCATCACCAAATTGCTCATGGATCGTTGGAAGAAGTCGCTCTTGCAGGACGCTTTGATACCATTCTTTATTCATGTCAGTGTTTTTGGGCAGAATTATGAGTGAGCAAACTCTCTTGTTTGAAAAGCAACCCCACACATGGATGGTCTCAGGATGCCTCACTGTTGGCACAACACAGGACTCATGGTAGCGTTCACCTTTCTTCTCCAAACAATCGCTTTTCCAGATGTCCTAAACAGTCAGAAAGAAGCTTCATCAGAGAAAATAACTTTGCACTAGTCTTCTGCTGTCCAATCCTTGTACTTCCTGCAGAATTTCAGTCTGTCCTTGACGTTTCTTCTTGGAGAGAAGTGGCTTCTTTGCTGCCCTTCTTGACACCAGGCCGTTGTCCAAAAGTCTTGGCCTCACTGTGCGTGCAGATGCTCTCACACCAACCTGCTGCCATTCCTGAGCAAGCTCTGCACTGCTGGTGACGCGATTCTGTAGCTGAGTCCTCAGGAGGAGACGTCCTGGCGCTTGCTGGACACTCTGGGACGTCCTGAAGACTTCTTCACTCCAGTCCAACCTCTCTCCTTGAAATTCTTGATGATCTGGTAAATGGTTCTTTCAGATGCAATATTCTTTGTAGCAATTTCCTTGCATGTGAGGCCATTTTGATGCAACGCGATGATGGCTGCACATGTTTCTTTGGCGGTAACCATTGCTAACAAGACCACAATGATTGGAAACGCTTCTTCCCTCCTTTAATAGCAATCAGTCTGCTCTTACAATCTAATTAGTATGATAGTGATTTCACCTGACTAGTACTCATTCACACTTTCACATATGCTGCTGATATGATTAGTCAATTAATGTTAGCTGGTCATTGTGTGTCAGGATAAAAAAAAACAGTGAAATTTGTTTGTTTTTTTTGTGAAAAGTTCATTTTTTGGCCAATGAAGCTTTTAGCAATTATTTCAAATGCATCTGATCACTCTACACAATAATCTAGAAACAATGTGAATGAACACCACAACAGCTTAAGCAGCAAATTTTGCAAAACACAAAATTTATGTCACTGCCAAAACTTTGGCCATGACTGTACACAACATGCACCTTTATACTCTGGTATAAGCCATACTCAAAAGTAACTGAGATAAATATTATTTTATCATAAAAATTTATTTCTAAAGAAACGGTAAGTGTACATTTTAGCATCATTAAATATTCATTTAATTTTGAACAATATAAGTACTGTTTTATAATATGAACACATTTTGTTTTGCAAAATATTTTGTTTGAAAAATTTGTTTGTGCTATATTTCTTTAAATGTCTAAACACAAATAGATAAATATATTGATATTAAGTAAGATATTAAGATATTTTGCTATTATAATGTAAAGACATTCACACAAGTCTGTCTCTATTGTGGGACTATTATGTATTAAAAATGAGTGAATTGAATAGTGGCCATCACTCCCATAGAACTTTCTACAATACCTGAATTCTGCAGCACATTTGAAATAAATAAATAAATAAATATAAAATACATTAAATGAAACCCGTATTGAGAAATTAATCAAAACAGGCCATGGAAAAATGTTTCTTAATATTATCATGTGATAAACTAGTTCTCAAGCAAGGGCCAAAATGTGTTTGTAATGGAAAGGACACGTGTGTAGTATTTATTTACATGTTTTAGTACTGATATTGGCAGTGATGTTGCAAGATAAAGAAAGATAAACAAAAACATGAAAATGTTCAAAGATTTCCATCTAGAATGTTTTTAAAGGTTACCATCACACAGAACCGCCCCTCATTGGTGTAGCACTATTTTTTCTTCCTCTTTCTCACTCTCCATGTTTCTCACATCGCATTAAGTAGCACATAGAGCAGTTCTGGAAATCGTTTTGGTAGTTGCCCACCACAGAACCAGTAATTGGGTGAAACGTCTGGTGTAAACGGGTAAAGCTGCGCCCAAGGAATCAATAGCAATGCTTCAGCAACTGAGCAGCGAAGTGCAGTTGGGCAAAACAATGGTTAAAAGACTGTTGCTTCCCCCTGCTTGACAAAGACCGGTTCAGCATCCTAACCAACTGTCTGCTTTGCCACTGCTTGTCCAGTGTATATCACATATGTTAAAATGAATGAATGCAAATGAATGCCCCAAAAAGAGGTAACATATAAGGTAGCATCCACCAAAATATTGCTGCCAAGGCACTAAAACATGTGTGTTTAAGTCATAAATAAGATACACTATTAAAAATAAAGTTCTAACCTGGCATCTCTGGTTCCATGAAGATCCTTTAACTCATGGAACCTCTCCATTCCACAAGGTTCTTTTTAGTGAATGTTCCTTCCAAGAAAAAAAAAATTGTTCTTTTAAGATCTGTTAACAGAAACATTCTTTAGGGAACCAAAAAATGGTTCTTCTATAGCATTGCTGCAAAAAAACAAAAAACAAAAACTTTTGGAATCTTAATTTTTAAAAGTGTAATATTTCATCTTGACACATTTTGTGTAGTGTGAGGTTCTCAAACCAGAAAACAAGAGGCAAGTAATGCAAGCAAAAAGCATTATGCATAATGCCACTGCAAACGGTTAAGTAACATGCAGGGTCAGGGTTTAAAAAGCGCACCAATCTGAGGTTGTGAAAAGAACAGACGAAGTAGAGCACAAATAATGGATTAAAGGTGCCATAAAGACATGTACGATTAAAACCAACCCAAATAATCGCACTGTCATTGCACTTATTAGGACAAATGAGATCCTTCCATTGACCTACATATATAATATATAGTTGACAACTACAAAGTCAGTTTCAGGATTTGAATATGCAAATGCAAGAGCTCTTACAGTATATGTGAACAAAATGAGGCTAAGTCATAATCTAGCAGAATACAAAACATAGATGCAGACACTGTGCCATCTGTCTTATCATTCACAGTATACTCTTCTCCAGAAAACTGAAAGCACCTGGAGCACAGAGACTAAAGCCGATCACAGGAGGCCAAGTAACACAACTGTGTTTTCCTGACCCTGACATGGCCAGAGTGTATTACAGTGGTGTCCGGGCATAACAACAAAAACCCTTTTGGTTAAATTATGTAACAATATCATCCCCTGCAGCCTTGTACTTGCCTCGTCATTCAATCACAGCATCCAGAAACTGTTAATGCACAATCTCATGTCTGGACTTTGTCTGCTCAATGTTTACATAGCCTTGTGTTACACAGAACAGTCACACATTTGATCCTTTGTGAGGTGAACCATCTCTGCTTCATTCTCTTAAGAAAATGTATCTGTTATAGTTGTAAAATTGAGCAGACCTCCAGGCAACAAATGCAAAGTTATAGGCTTGTGTGGGAGGGAAAATTGATTCATGTGAGAGGAAAAAAGCTGAATGCATTGCTCAGACCTAGATGAAATCATTTTAACATCTCAGATCAATTTCAATCCATGTTTCTCTATGTGCTGCATATTGCTCTTGTTAATTACTGCATTAAAGGGGAATCTGCTGTAACCTATGTTGAAAATATAATAATTATAATCAAAGTGAAGGATCATTAGTGACTGAAAACTGTATAAACATTTTAGGTTTGCCAACTAAATGAAAGAGGAAGAAAACTTTAAGCAATGGTGCTGGTGTGTTACTGTAGTCAGGAAACTGGCTGTGAGTTTATTCCAAGCAGTATTCTCTGAATTCCTGGTCCTGTCTTGCAAATGCCAAAATCACACCAGAGGATTTCCAGTGCATCCCAGAAACTGGAAAGGCTATTGTAAAGAATACTCTTGTGCCAGAAAGGTCAAAACATCAAGCAGTTCTTAAACATTCTCAGCAGGCAACAGAAAGGCAAAAATGTCACGATTTGTGAAACTGTGAATATGAGAATGAACAGATGTTTCTCACACAAACGCCTGGGAACCAATAGGTTTACCATTTTGAATTATAACTGCATCAAACCGCTATCTCATATCTCTCCGCTATCACGCCCCCTCGTGGACAAATAATCAATCGTGAATAAACAAAACAATATGCATGAAAACTTAGAGCTGCCACAGACTTCCAATAGTGTGTGGGAGCAGCGCGTGATCTGCTCAATTATTTTTGCAGACATTAAGTGATTTGCGTTTGTGCAAACCTACAAGAATTATCGACGAACACGACGCAGAATAACATCACGCTTCATGTAACCAAACATCGTCTACCTTACACTGTACAAAACCAACGCGTCTGAGTGCGTGGATTCGACCACAGATGTGCCGTGGAGCGATACTGTGGACACGCGTGGATCTGTTGCCATGCTGACAAGAAACGAACAGGTTATTTTAATTGTACCGTTGTGTCGTGAAGGATTCAAAGGCTTCGGGTTCCTGCTGTTCAAGTGTAGTGAATGAATGATGAAGATGCGGCACCTGTAACCTGCACTGAGTCTCCAGTTCCGGTCAATTAAACGGTATTCAGAAGACTGGAAACCGAGTGCACTGGTAAGGTTTCTAAATCTTTTCATTGCGATCAGCTGTGTTCTTATGTTGACGTTCTGGGTCATTTATCTCTCAGAACTTAGTTGGACTTGGTGTACTGTAGCCTAATAATGGTTAAAAATGGCTGGTGATAGGTTCACCTGTATAGGTCAACTAGGTGTGTTTTTGCTCAAGATGCATAACCTCAAATTACTCCAGGAGGGACTGAACCTGTCACTTTGATCAAAGCTTCAGCTAAATGATTAATAGTCTGTAGCATAATAAATGCAATGCATGTTATAACATTTTTTTTTTCTTTCATTTTCTTTTCTTAAAAAAAATTTTTTTTAATACAAGCCAAATATATATGCATATATGAAAATCATATAAAGCAAAGCATATATGAAACACGAAACAATTCCTGACACAGCAAAAATGTAAAGAGGATAATAAAGTGTACACATATATACTGTAATATTAAAACGTGTGACAACTTGCCCCAATAAAAAAGTAACAACTTGCCTCAACCTGAACTTGCCTTGTCAGTTTTCACATTTTAATCACCTTTTTCACTTTTTAAAAAATTGAAATGCACGAATATTTCATGATTTATATGAGGTTATAAAAATTGCATTATAGTATGTATACAAGAATTATACATTGCTGTTGATACAGTTTTGCATGTGTCACACTGCAGGACAATGCTGTCACTTCTGGGCTTTTCATGTAAACTACCCATTTATTCTAACACAGGAAAACATAAGAGTGTCGTTTGTCACAACTGTAATTATAGACAGGTGAGGGATAATAACAGCGATAGATAGATAGATAGATAGATAGATAGATAGATAGATAGATAGATCATGAGCCTTGTGAGTAGTATCCAGTTTGGCTGTCTTGGCAATGCATCTTTATAAGAACCGATAAACACGGCATCTTTATCTTTATTTCGTATAAGGTGGTAAATTTGTGATGTGATCTATGAATAAATATATTTCATGTTAATCTGTCATCAGCAGCAAAATCACAATCATTTTTGGAAATAAAATGACTGAAAATGAAAATAATTTTTTATATATATTTAGAACAGAAGTCTAGAAAGCCAGCAGATATATTCAGGGCAATTAAGAAAAAAGTAAAAATATTACTTAACTACTTGTTATTCATCTGACTCATTTATCCAAAGTAACCCACAGTACAGTAATTACTGGGAGAGTCCCCCTGGGGCAATCTTGGGTTGGGCACTTCCCTCGAGGGTGCAATGGTTAGAGGATTCATGGATCATCCGTAACAATTTGATCCTGCGACCTCTGGGCAGACAGCCTGTATCTTTAACCACTACACTACCCCACCCCCCACCATATGTTGTTGATTAGTTAGTTGTTGATTTAGACATGTAAAATAATACATTGTCAGCATTGTATTTGTTGTAATGAGGTTGCTGTTCACTGAAGGCACTTACGTTTTGTTTTATGGCTTCTAATAAATTGCAGACATGTGAGGTATATTTAGAGCAACAATCTGGATTCTGTCCATGAGTTCTCGCTCTCTTAAGAGAATGTGTACTATGGACAAAGAAAGCAAGCAAGAAAGAGAAACACTATATGACATCATGCATCTGTGTTTAAACTTTGACCCCAAACCCTAACTCCTCCCTTACTCATGCTCTCTCTCTCTCTCTTTCTTGCAGTCAGCTATTTCACTTCATGCCCTGACAGGTTAAGGAGCAGGAGGGGAGGAGATAAAGGACCAGAAAAACCGGTAAGCAGCTGGGAGCCGTGGAGAATATGCGAAAGGAGGAGTAGATTTCAGTCTGGCCAGCAAAACCATAAGACCTGTGAGGAGGAAGAAATGAGCAACAACAGAAAGACGTGAAGAGAGAGTAATACGTTTGAGGTGAGACTGAACACTGCCATGGAGAAAACATAAAACCGCATATTTCAAAGGTAAGATTTTGTGTTTTCTTTCTCTTTCACTGTCTTTAACTTTATTTCTTTATTGCTTAGGACAGTTTAAGTTAAGGGTTGGGTCAGCACCTTGAGTCATTGGCATATCCGACCTCTCGCATTAATCAGGGGACAGATATGTTCTACCCCTCTTTCTATTTCTGTTTCTCTCTCAACCTTTCCTTCTCGCATCTCATGGAGTTAAATGCCAAGCTTTCATTTAAAGGTGAAGTGTGTAATTTCTGTGCCGCTAGCATCACCAAACGGAATTGAGAAAATAATGACTGTTTTCAATCGGTAAAAGGTTCCACGTTTTTGGAGCATAATGGCTAAACGCAGCACTGCCAGATCGCATGAGATTTACATTACAGTAGCCTAAACCAAGAAACCATTCATAAAGTAAGCCACTCACGAATTAAACTCTGTGATTAGTGTAAACACAGTGGTACTACAAAACATTATCTGCATCCTGACCAGTCAGACACAGCAACATTGGCACAACCAATAGTTTGGGGTTGCACAATCTGTTTAGCCGACCAATACATTTTTGTATAACCTTGTATTTTCCTTTGTAAATGATTCACTTCATTTTTATTTGAATTATTCCGTATTTTTTATTTGCTGACTTCTGAAGCACTTTGAGCTTCATTTTATTTATGAAAGGTATTATTATGATTATGACTTGTGTCTGCATATTAAACTGGGTTAGGGAAAGTATTTAAACATGGGCTGAATTACACCCTTCTCCTCACACTTTTTGTTTGTTTTGTCTTACAGGGCTTCTGACTAGCAGCATGACTTGGACCTACGGAATTGCAAAATACAAACACACCTGTAGCCAACAGTCATCTGAGGACACTCTCTCTGATTCTCCATTCCGGGAACCTTTCAGTAGCAATCATTTGCATACAGCCCAACTGAACCCCACTACCCTTTCTGTGTTAACTGCAGTGCAAGCTGTTTAAAGAGATCCCAAGAGCCACTTGCTTTGCTTGTTCTATTAGGGACTATGGAGGCGGATACATCCTCATGGTCCGTCCCTGTTCATCTCCTGAGGGCCAGATGAGGAGCATGTTACCTAGCTTGTTACGGGGCCAGCGGTTCAACTGCCGTGAATGGGCCCTCGAGAAACTACAAAGATACCTAGAGGCACGAGACGCCACAAAGAACGTGGAGGGAACGGCCCGTGTCTCTCCAGGGGTCCTAGTGACTGGGGGCCAGGGCACGGGTAAGACGGCCCTCCTCACAGAACTGGTTTGGCCCCAGTCAGAAGCATGCAGGGCGGCGGGGTTGGCATCACGGTGTTTGGCCTGGCATTATTGCCAGCGAGAGGATGCAGGCAGTATTGAAGTGTGGAGATTTGTACTGGGGCTGGTTGAACAGCTGAAGGAAAGTGCACTTCTAGGATCAGACTATGTGAAACAGTTAAGCAGTGCTGCTATTGCTGCTGTCCTGGAGCCCCTCCACTGCCAAAGAGAACCTGATGACACTTTTAAAAGGTTGGTGAATATGTCACGGTTCATACATCGCAATGCAATGAGTTTTAGAGTTTACTTTTTTTAGACAGCATATTTCCTCTGAACGGTAGAAAAATTATATGAATTAACACAAATTATTTTAATAATTAATGAGTAAATACAACAATATTGTTTCAAGAACCTTTAGTATCAGTGGAATATCATGAGAAACATTTTACACCAATATATGATATATTCAACACTGCCATAATATTACTTCTTAATTTTCAGTAACTATTTAGTCTTTTTTTTTATTTTTTATCATTTTTATATAATGTTCAAAATATAACATTTTAATATAGATTTTCATATCTTAAAAATTCACAATTTCAGTACTTCTAAAAACCACTTTTTCCTTTTCTCTGAATTTCTCCGATTTTTCTCTTGCTTTTGCTCTGCAACAAATCACTCACTGTTCAAGATCCCTTTGAACTCATTTCTGTCAGCCTTTAGTTCTCCAAGCATTTCATGTTTGCTCTCCAAGCATTACTCCTGTGAGAAATCCCAGATGTTTCACAGCTAGGCATTTGGTGTACCTTACACACTCCCTCTGTATTTCACATTGTTTGTGCAAGGAAAATAACACTTCAGTGGGGCCTTTAAATGACTTAGACATTTTGTTGCGTTTCTTGTCTAACATTTTAGCATTTAACATGGAATTTTAAAGATCAAATAATCAATTATACTTTAAATTCATGATATTTTGTGTAACAGATAAATTGTCATTGCAGAAGACGCTTGTTTTGAATATAATCCACACCACTTTCTCTTAGGTTTTTTTTTTTAAATTAGTGCATTTCTGTGTGTGATATTTGGACAAGAAAGCCAGAGGAAAAAAAACTTATAATTTTAAAATCATGTATGCACTTTCTTGCATTTTCTGGTTATTCATAGTAAGCTGATGTTTTTTTATGTTTGTTGTGAATGTAAATGCACTCAGTGGCATCTTGCTTAAACAAGGTTTCTTCTATTGGTTCCTACTAAACCCTCCCACCCCCTATATTCTCCTCCTCCATCGTATTTTCATCTGATACCCCTCAGAAAGACTTTGTCAAAAGCAGGAAAAGGGGCTTATTGTTCTGCTTTTCTGCCACATATATTTATTTATTTATTCCTCTCATCGCAATAATGAAGCCTATTCACAGTTCTCACAATAGCCCAGCGTTCACTGCAGATGGATGATGCTATTTACAACCTTCGGGGGAAAAAAGGTAAAGACCGAGAATCGTGCCACTAGTTTGTGTCCCTTGGTGAGGTCGCCATACTGACAACTTTCTTTATTCTCTTTATCTTCTTTCAGTGTTTGCTCTTACGTTAGTTCTTCCAGTTTTCCCTTACAGATCTGACGTACAGGCCCACATTTCACATTTGCTTTACACATGCTGACAAACTGTTGTGATGTTTTTCTCTGGTCCTGGTGAGAGAATATATGAAGGGTTAGTTTAGGGGTGAAATGCAAGCGTCAATCCCTGCTGTATTCAGCTTGCTCTCTGATGTACATAAGCTATCATTAACACTGTTTAAAAGACAAGCAATGATGAGGACAGTTTTTTTTTTTTCAGGAAATAAATTTCTGTCATAAGGAAATAATTATGACTTGTTAGATAGAGATATAGTTGTATTAAACAGAAAATTCCTTTAGGATTATTGTATTGTAAGTAGACTAAATCACTAAATGTTTTGCCAAGCAAAATGGAATTGTATTTATAGCAACTGTAACCTATTCTCAGTTTAAGTTCGGACTTCATCTGATTTTGGCAGTGAGGACTTGCATATGATTCCAGCTGAATCAATGGTTGGTTACAAATCCTGTAACCTTCAGCTCCTTGACCATGACCAAAACCCTTAAACCTTTCATTTTGTCCACTCCTGAAGTGTAAAAAGTGTCACATGACATAACTCTTCTCTCAGGTTTGATCTCTTAATGCTTCTCTGTTTGACAGCTTTAACTAGCATGACCATTCTTGGGGTCAAGACAAGCCCATAGCTTGTCTTTGTGGACAGAATGAGTCAGGAAGTATTTATTTATTTATTAGGTTGTTCAGCTCAAGCTGTGATCTGTGAGCATATTAAAAGGGCATTAGCGCAACAAATTATGTGAACTCATGTGTTGGAGACAAGAAACCGATAAACATGGCATGATTATATATTTTATGGCGGGAGTACGAGACAGGAAGTTCAGTTCTGAACTGTTTAACCAAAATTGACAAAATAAGGTGTGCTGTTTAAAACGCTATACTATTAAAGAATACAAGTGTTGATACTCATTATTATCAGAATTTAAGCTATGATAGATTTAAGCTAAATAGAATGCAACGTTTCCATTAGGTAAAGTATTTTTTCAATTCATTTTCTCTATGCGATTAAATTAAATTAAATTAATAAAAAGTTTAAAAAAGTCCATGGGCCAAATTAAGCATTTAAGAAAAAATCTGTGAAAATTAGAAAAAATAACAGGGGTACAGGGGGTAAGATATTTGATTATGCATTGTGGAATATATATTAAAAATTTGTAATTTAAAACAAGACTTCTAGTCATTGATTATGAAAATAATAAATATATTTTAAATGTATTGGAAAATAATAGTCTAAATGTGTTTGAAGTTAAAAGGGGTCCTATTATGCTCTTTTACAAAGTCTTGATTTTGTTTTGGGGGTGTACTAGAACAGTCTCTCATACTAGGTTGTTCGAAAAACACATTATTTTTCACATATTTTACATTATTACAACACCTCTCTCCCCAGTCTGGCATGAACGGCTCGAATAGTTCCTGTATTAAATGACGGCCCGCCTTCTGAAATACGAAATGTGTTGTGATTGGTTAGCTGGGCCAGTGTGTGTTGTGATTGGCACCACTCTGCGCCTGGTCGGGAAACGTCATACCCCTTACCATTACTGTGAGCTTATGTGTAAATATTGCGTCAATATAAAAATCAATTTGAGCGCGATTTAAACCCGGATGATTGTAACCACTCTAAGTTCGTCTGCCTTGGGAAAGCTAGTGTGTCTCCGACATAGTGATAACACTCGTTGCCTTCTCTAGTGCAGCTCAACCAGGTCTCGTCCCATTCGTCGATATTTGTGATATCACAAATCCCGGAAAATATGCGTTGTAGT
>NW_015541014.1:221932-230989 GCF_001515605.1 Sinocyclocheilus anshuiensis | reverse complement strand
AACAGCAACATTACAGACTAACTAAAGTTGAAAAAGTGAAAAAGCATAATAGGACCCCTTTAAATAGGAGCAGTGTGCAGCCATTTTTGCTGTGGCATCCAGGGAGCAGTTGGGGGTTCAGTCAGTGTCATGCTCACCTCAGTCGTGGTATTGAAGGTGGAAGAGTGTGCTGGTCATTCACTCCACCCACCAACAATCCCTGCCAGTACCGAGACCATTAGGCCACGACTGCCCCTACAATTTGCCACAATTTACTACATACAAACAGATAGTACTGTTCCAAACTCTTGCCATTGATTTAGGTATCAGGACCCTTTAGGCTGTATCATGATGCTCAAACTAAGAGAGCACCTCAGTGTTTTGGGAATTCAACCTATGAATTGTTTTTAGTTGCCTGCATATTAAGCTGGGATAGATGAAAGCATATTATCATAAATCATATCACATTTAAGTATTTGATTAAAAAGGCAATCATACAATGAGTGAAGTGTGTCAGTGATAAGAGCAACACAGATATGTGAATGTGAGTCTGATAAGGAAGCAGCACCTTCTCACTGTCTACTGGAATGCCCTGTAAGCAACAGGAAAATCACTGAGCTTCCATAACACTGAGTCACGATGCCTCTGCAGCCACACCTCAAGTCAGAAGAAGTGGCCAAAAGAAAGAAAGTTTGGAGTATAAGACCGCTTTAAAAAGCCGGGAGTTCATTGGATGGTTTTTAAAGGATGTTATATTGTATTCCAAATTAATCCCTCACATAATTGCATGCTATACAAAACAATGCTGCATTTCTGCATTTGTTTCCTTCTCAGATAAGCTCTGTTTTAGTTCACATGATGACATGTCTTTCCTATTTCCAATTCTTAAAATGATTGAATTCCTAATTTGCTTGCTGTTGTTGAGAGAAATATTTCCCTCCTTCTCTTTCCTCCATTCTTCTGTTTCTTCTGTCAAACAGAAGAATCTTGTATCAGCATCATGCTGGTAAGATTGACTCAATTTAAAAGTCATATGTCTGTGTGGTTAAAGATGAAATTATGCCAACAGTGGTCACTAAGGTATGCCTTTAGTTATGTATAATTATTTTAACCTCCTTCTCCTTCTCATTTTTCTTTAGGGCAGTATTAGAGCCCCTCTTGTCTTTTACACCACCAGCTCACAGTGTGTTTATTGTGGTTGATTCACTGGACTCGGGGTATTGTGGAGGTAATGGAGTTGGAGAAAGCTCAATATCAGGATCTGCAACCACTCAGAGTTCTTCTATTGCAGAGCTCCTGCTCAAATACCTACAGCTCCTGCCCCCCTGGATCTTGCTGGTCTGCTCTGCACGCCGCCAGAACAAAGCCATTTGCAAGATGTTCTCAGGTACACTCTCAGATGATCCACAAATCACTTCATAAGCACAGAGAAATGTGAGATGGTTAGCTTTATTGGTTTCTTGAAGTGTTGTGCATTTTTCATCTTAGTTAAGACTGTGTACAGGGACTTTATGTTCTGTGTTTAGAAACCCATTTAGTAACAAATGAATAATGTTATCCACACTTGTATGGCCACCTGAACATTCAGTATTGCCAAACATACAGCTTATGACTCCTTTTGCCAATTTTCTTTGCTTTTTGTCCTTATATCAACATATTATGGCTTTGTAGGGTTTTGTTTTTTTACTAGATGAAATGACTTGGTCTTGTGAGATGAGGGTCCCTCGCAGTTATTAGCTCTTATGGATGACATCTTAAGTATAGTGTTAAAAGACTACAATCTATTATGCACTAGTTGTGTGTATATTTCTGCCTTTATAAACACATTTGAATGCAAGGTCCTTAACTTTGGCTTGGAAAGCCTCAAGGACCATCATGTTTTACCTCTGCCCATGAGATGAAAAGACTGGAAAGAAACAACTGCACAGTTTGCTAAAAACATTTTGAAATTATTCTGACAAATGTTTTTGTTGTTAATTTGTATAGTAACTTAGGTAGTAGTAGCAAAACATGTTTGGAATTACACAAATGTAAAAAAGTACAATGAACTAGAGTACTTTGTGTTCATAATGCACATTAAAAGTAACCAAATCAGTTGTGTGAAGCTTATACATATTGTAAACCACTCAGAGACACTGAAAACACTATAATGAGATTCCCACGCAGTTCTGTACAGACAATTAAATCACAGCTTTTTGTTGCATAAGGCAATTTCTTATTATTACACAATTATTAATTGTGTAGCCTTAAAAACCCATTGTGATGCTTTAACAATTGTTGTGTCTTATCTCATTTTGTTGTGTATACTACTCTGATTTTATCTATCCTCTCTACCCTGCAGGATTTAGGAGGTTGTGTCTGGATGACTTAAGGAAGCCTGCAACTGTACGAGATGTGCAGCAATATATCCTGCGGAGGCTTGACCAGGACGGGGCTTTGAGAAGACAACTTACACCAGAGACGGCTGAAATGCTTAATCTTTTGCACATCAAAAGTGGTGGCTGTTTCTTGTTTCTTGAGCGAGTACTAGATGGTATTGCACATGGTCGAGTAGGACTTCGAGAAATTCGGGACATTCCTGGCACACTGAATGGCCTCTATCTTTGGCTTTGTCAGCGACTCTTTCCTCGAAGGCTGTTTGTCCATATTAGGCCTTTGCTGAATATCCTTTTGGCATCCCCACAACCACTAACAGCTGAGCAGCTCTACAGTATTGCCAGAAGCCGTGACTTCTACCTTGGGATTGGAGACTTCCAAGCACAGATGGGGGCTCTGGCATCTCTGTTTGTAGATGGCCCTGAGGGCAGTAAACTCCTCTTTCATAGCAGCTTTGCAGAATGGTTAACTGATGTTAAATACTGCACACAGAAGTTTCTGTGTTATGTGAAGGATGGTCACCTTTCTTTGGCCATGTCCCTCTCTCTTCGAGCTAGTAGTTTGAGTACAGAGGAGACTTGCCAGCTGGCCTACCACCTCCTCAACAGTGGAGTCCATGAAGGTGAGCCAGCCCTCCTGGCACTGTGGTTGCTATGGACTGGAGTTCCAGCTCTTAATGGTGCCAGAAAAGACTGTTCTTCTAGTCATACACCTGTATTAGTTCAGCAAGATGTGCTACAACTCTTGATGAAAAGTGGAATTTACCCTGCGAGCTGTTCCCCAGACAAAAGCTCCAGTGTCGGGGTTCACTGTGTTGGAGGAGAAGGCAGGATAGTTCAGCGAGCATTACAGAGGGAAGACTCTGTGAGAGCACTTCTAGACAGTGGAATCCGTGTGAACCATACAGACCCATCAGATGGACGGACTTTATTAGCAGCTGCAGCCCATGCTGGACTTGTAGATGTAACAGCATTGCTGTTATGCCGTGGAGCAGACCCTTTACTTAACGACAACCAGGGACAGACTGCATTGACTCTTGCTGCCAGACAAGGCCATGTTGGTGTACTGCAGTTGTTGCTGGAGTGGGTGCAGGAGCAGGGGAGCAAGAGTCCCACAGCACAAGCCCTGCTGGAGCATGTGGACAGTGAGGGATGGACTGCTCTTCGCTTTGCTGCATGGGGTGGCCACAAGGAAGCTGTGCGTCTACTTCTGGAAGCAGGAGCAGAGATTCATGGCTGTGATTCAGATGGCCGGACAGCCTTGCGAGCAGCAGCATGGGGTGGACATGAGGAAATTCTGTTGACCCTCCTTGATCATGATGCTGAAGTAGACCGCTCAGACCATGAGGGACGTACTCCACTAATAGCTGCAGCCTACATGGGTCACAAAGAGGCAGTAGAGATCCTTTTGAATGCTGGAGCTGATTTGAATCTTGCAGATAGGGATGGACATACCGCTTTGTCTGTTGCTGCATTGTGTGTGCCATCAGCAGCTGGAGGACGAGGGCATGGAGAGGTTGTAAGCCTTCTGTTGGAGCGAGGTGCTGATCCAGAACATAAGGACCGAGATGGAATGACGCCTTTACTACTAGCCTCTTATGAAGGGCATGAGGAAGTAGTTGAACTCCTCCTGGAAGCTAGAGCTGATGTAGATGAAAGTTCTGGATCTCATCCATCTGCTATCACTCCTCTTCTTGTGGCTGCAGCTATGGGGCATGCTGGCACAGTTAACCATTTGCTGTTTTGGGGGGCAGCAGTGGATGGCATTGATGGAGAAGGCCGCACTGCTCTCTGCTTGGCTGCAGCAAAGGGTAGTGTTGAAGTTGTAAGAGCACTGCTGGACAGGGGTTTGGATGAGAATCACAAAGATGACCTGGGCTGGACTCCATTGCATGCTGCAGCTTGTGAAGGTCACAAAAGTGTGTGTGCAATATTGACCGAGCGAGGTAGCATGGCATGTGTGGGTGAGCTTGATGTAGAGGGTCGGAGCCCTCTAATTCTAGCAGCACAAGAAGGGCACTGCAGTACAGTCAGGCTACTTCTAGACCATAAGTCACCCATCGATCATCGTGCATATGATGGACACTCTGCACTCAGTGCGGCTGCTCTGCAGGGACATCGGGAGATTGTGGAGTTATTGATGCGTAGAGGGGCTGACACTGATGTCCGTGATGCTGAAGGAAGACCCCTTCTTTATTTGCTGGTCCTGGAGGGCCATTTAGACATGGCCACCCTACTCATAGAAAAAGGTGGTGTCCCTTTGGAGTCAAAAGATGCAGAAGAGCGAACTGCACTCCATGTAGCAGCTTGGCAAGGAGACCTGGAAGGTATTGAACTGTTGCTGATATATGGAGCTGACCCAAATGCCAGAGATCTTGATGGTCGGGCTCCTTTGCACTCTGTGGCATGGAGAGGTCATGCAGCTGCTGGCAGGCTGCTCCTTAGGGCTAAAGGTCTTAATGTAGACCTGGCTTGCAAACAGCAGGGTGCCACAGCACTTAGTATTGCTGCTCAGGAGGGGCATGTTGAAATTGTGGCCATGCTTTTAGAGAAAGGTGCAGAACCAGACCATGTGGACCGTTACGGTCGCAGCCCAGTTAAGGTAGCAGGAAAACAAGGTCATTTCACAATTGTGCGACTTCTGGAGAGTTATGGCGCAAAGTGCTTCTCAGGTCTCATACCATTTACACCTAGTGGTGCTCCCAACAATTCTTACCTTTCAGCCATAGTCAAGACCCAAGCAGCTATTAGTTCAGGAGAAGTGGGTGTTGATGGAGTCCCAGCCACATCTTCTCCATCTTCGACCTCAGTTTCTGCCTCCTGTTCCCCAGCTTCCACTGCAGAGCATTTCCACTCCATGCCTGCCTCACAGACATCCTCCTCCACCTGCCAATCCCTGGCCACAGTTCAGACCGTGCCTGCGGACAGCCTAAATTTCATCCAGCAGATACAACAACATTCGCTTCCTCGTTGCCGCAGTCGGCCATCCACCTTGCCTCTACCTGGCTCCAATCCTACCAGTCTTCAGGGCAGAGCTTCTAGGCACAATCAAAAGTCTGTTCCCAAGAGCAGTCCCACAAACGAACAGTGTACGTTCACTGAACTGCTGGACTCAGACAAACCCTTAAAGGGGCTTGGATCATCGGGGGATAGCAACTACCTCTTAAAACCTAAAACTCCTTACATCATAGAGGATGTGATGGAGAAGAACCTCAAACAAGCTGGAGGAGTAGATATAAAGTGGAACTCCGTTATGGCTTCCTTAGGGGTAATGCCAAATCAAGAGGGCCCAATTCGACAAACAAAAATTAGGGAAAGCCCCCCTTCGGGGTACCCTCATTTTCACTTCCAATCCCATGCACAAAAAGATGATTGGGGTGGAATTCAAAAGACATCCATGTCTCCAACCATTGACCTTTTATCTGTTTCCCCACATAGTGCCTTACATGATGAGTCTGTGTTTAACATGACAACTACTGACCCCCAGTTGAATCTCAAACAGGCAATTAAGCTGCAGTTTGAAGGGCCTACCAGTGCAGTACTTTACCAGCGGGAAACCCCTCTCTGAGGTGAGGCATTAATTTTCTCAAAAATAGAACATTACATTTGTCTTGTAATTTGTTGATTGTCTTGTAAATGTAAAATTTATAAATTGATTTAAGACAGGTTTATTTATTTGAATGTTCATAATACATGTCTTATCAGGCAGTTGTTAGATATGCCAGATGGAAGTGAACCGCACTGTGCTTTCAGCTGCAGTCTTTATGATTGTGACTTGGAATGTATGGAATTCTAATGACAGCTTTGTCTGTTGTAGGCAAACCTGGACATTTAGGAGTTCAAGGAGGTGAGGGTTGTGTGGGTAATCACTGCACTGTGTGTGGAAGGTGTTGAGAGTAGAGGAGGATGGCAAATGAGAGCGTCATAACACAGACCTCCACCTCTCTAACCCAATGACCCCAAAGCACAAAAGAGGGAAAGACATAGAGAGTCTAGAGGAACCTGAGTTCAAAGGCTCAAGCTGTGTACATTCCAGAGTTTTCCTCCTCATCCCGTCACAATGGAGAGCAGCTGGCACTCTCTCATTCTCTGTCATACAATCACAGGAAAATATTTTTACATTAAGAGGGACACTTATGGATATTTGCTCTGCTGGTGTTGTGCATTTGCAAAAGTCAACATATACATACCCCAGGGATTTTTGTGCACATATCTCAGCATGAATGGCACAACTTTTCATAGACAAAAGAGCTATTCACTCTTATAAGAGCTAATAAGAATTCTGTTGAAACTGGAGTGCATCTATCTACATTAAAAATAGTCTTTTTGGGTGATCTGCTGTACATTGCTCAGACTCTTTGATTTACACCCAGACTTGGGCTTGCTGGAAGGAAAAAAGGGCTTTTTCAAAGCAACACTGTCGCTTACTGCCTTTATTTGCCAGATATGTGTTAATGACTTGTGGAAGTAAGTCATCAGCAATGTTTGTCTTTTAAAGATGTGCTTCATTTGACATACTATTTGTTTCAGGATATAGACTTGTCCATAGTTGCTACTCCTTATACCTTGAGTTTTTTTAAATTATACATTCTGTGATTGTCAACCGGTGAACCAGTTGACCTATCAACAGGGGAAATTAATATTTTAAAGCTTCATTCCAATTGAATTACAGAAAGAGATGGGAAAAATAAAGTGAGAAGTTACTGTTCTACAAGTAGATAGAGGGAGTTAGAGAGGAAGACATGATCTCCTATACATGCTCATCGGTCATTAAAACCTTAAAAGAGGTGCGAAAGGTGACAGTGATGTGATTTTTATACTTTACCATAGTTAATTTATAATGTTTATATTGTTTTGTATGTTAAAATTTATTAAGGTGCACTAATTAAAACTGTATATTATCTTGTGTGTCTGTGTAAAAATTTGTGTTGAAACAAGAAAGAAGCAAACTTGGCATCCCTTTTGGTTTGCATGCGTCATATCATTTAGCACCTCTGTCCCTCACATATAGTACTCGTATAAACACAGTCAGGAAGAGCTAGTTTGTATATGATTTACTTGACCCTCTATGGAATTGCCATTTGTGCATTAAAACATTTCCAGCATTTGTTAGGCTATCATGGTATATTACAATGTCACAGAAATCAAGAATAACAAGATATAGTTCACCCCAGAATATTTAGTCACCATTATGTATTTAAAAAAAAAAAAAAAGGTTGGTTTTCTTTTTCTTTTTAGACATTTTTGGGCTAACCCATTTAAGTTAAATCTTTGGGCCCAAGAATTCCAATGTTTTCTATCCTTTTGAGTTAGAGTGTAGCATGTATTTCTTCCATGCTCTAAATGTACAAAGGTTGCACACTCTTCATTGAACTTTTTCTTATTTGTACATCTTTAGTAATGGTTAACACTACTACACAACTTGCACTTGTTCTTTTATAGGTGGAATTTTTTTTTCTCTCTTGTAGACACTGCAGGATGTGTTTTTGTTTGAAAATCTTAAGAGCCATCTAACTTTCTTTTCTGAATATCATTCTTTACCAGAAGACTTTTTCATTGCAACCATGGGACCTCTCAGACCAAATGGTAGTTTAAAACCATTTTCTATTATTCCTGTTGTCGTAATAATGCAGACCGGAATTTAAGACTGAATCTAGCTTTACAAAAAAATCCAAAGTGACTCAGGATGTATTAAAAATATACATTTAATTAATTCATTCATTCCCTGTGAATTAAATCCATGACTGGCATTTTTAGCTACAGGAATGTAATAATTGTTACCTATTAAAATGCTTATGGTTAAATATTCAATGTAAGAGGCTTCCTAAAACAATTTTAGAGTGGAACAGGTGGAACGGGTTTCTCTTTCTGGGAAGTTCATCTGCCTGTGTTTTCTCACAATTCCACATCGCACACTATTGTGACCTGACAACTAAACAGATTATCTGCTATAAAAGTGTTTCAAACCACTGTTAAAGGTCATTCATTGCACATGAGGCAAAAAGATGTATCGACTTGTGATGAAAACCTTATTTGAATTAATTCCGGCTTCAATCATACACAGTCAAAGACAAGGCTCCACTTCCTGACCAACAAGGAGACACCACATCCTCTGACAGTGTAAACAAGGGAGAGGAAAACCTTTCTGTTGAATAACAAACCATTTTTAGGGCAGAGGAATGATATCACAAAGCTTGCAACATATTTCTATCAAGTTTTGTACTGTGTGAAATGAGGTTATTTAAGCCATCCTGTTTTTTTTTTTGTTTTTTGTTTTTTTTTGTGAACAAGCCAAGAGAATGCGTTTAGCCTAGCTTCAAACTGAAAAGGGGTAGCAGACTGGGTGTGTTTGTTACATTCCCTGCTGAGCTTTGAGAGACACACTCATGCAACGAGTCATTACAGAACTCTGAGGATTCTAGGAAAACAATTCCTGAATTATTCAAGAGATTCCAGTGGTTCTAAGATTTCACCGTCATACCAAGAATATTTCACATTCAGTAGTTATATTCCTGTTGCTATTCAAGGGCCAAGTATACTAATGGTGAACAGAAGTGATCAAATAGAGAAGCTTTTTTAATGTTATATTTTAAGAACACACAAAGACATTTACACATATATAAATTTATATATTTTAGAAAGCATAAAATGTTATATATATATATATATATATATATATATATATATATATACAGTACATTAA
>NW_015541014.1:198608-221833 GCF_001515605.1 Sinocyclocheilus anshuiensis | reverse complement strand
TATATATACAGTACATTAACTCATCCTTGAAGATTTTTTTCATTGAGCAGGAGTCTTGTCCATTCTATGCACTGGTTTTATGAATGTAAAAATAATAATAATTTCATTGAGTTCACTGATGAAAGTTCCTTTCCAAAGCCTTTAAAGAAACGCATTAACATGTTCATGTATCATTACTGCCTCCTGCTAGCAATGTTCTTCAGTATCAATAGCATATAGTGCAAGACAAAAGAGTGCAGTAGAAAGAAAAAATCACCAGGAATTCAAAACAAATTTCAAAGCACAACACACAAACTCCTAGGTTAGTCTACTGCATTCAGTCTGACTTGTCTATGAAAAAGTAAATACAATTTTTCCAAACTCTTTTGTGACTATGTGAAGTGTTTTGTGAAGTTATATGTATACACACACACACACACCTACATATATCACCTCCACCCCAATAAAATATCCCACAAAATATTACTTGTACTAATACTTGGATTACATCCCAAACTGGTCTGTACGTTGCTATCAGTGGGTTGCACAAGTAAAAGTATGCATACTGATGGGTAACTATAAGACTGTGACTGAGGATTACATTAAGCGGTTATTTGGCATGTATATTAGAGGGATTTCAATGTTTTTTTAAATAAACAACTAAATACATATAATACTCATCTCTACTACTCTTCTTGCTTATTGCAGGTTGTCAACCGTTGCTATATATCATGCAATATGATGTTGCACTGGCAGCAAATAGTAAATTAAATATATATATTGCTAAATAATCATCTCATTATGTGACATTTTTCTTTTCTTTTAAATTTTGAGCTATGTGGCAACTCTTCATTTGTACTGATAAATCTTAATGCAGTGGTGCATGCTGTCTGACACAACTAGGAGATCATTAGGTAAAAGTGCCAGTCCACGAGGGCTGCTAAGTCCATCAGACACAATAACTCGTCCTGCCCCTTCAGAAGGATATAGAAGCACCCGATGTTTTTCTCCCCAGTCTGCCATCAAAACAGACCCATCCTTATCAATGCAGAGGCCCCAAGGACAGGAGAGTATGGGCCCTAAGCTAGAACAAACACCCAGGATTCGTAGGGTGTCCCATCCAGGTCCTAAAATCTTCACACAAGGCTCCTGCCCCATTTCACTGCCTCGCTCAGACACTGCGATCAAACCAGAGTGCAGGCATGCTGCGACCAGGTAAGGCCTGTGGAAACCGGTCACCACAGTGCGTTCCAATCTGGAGCCGGTTTTAGGTTCAAGTTTTAGTGCTGTAAGAGTACCCTTTCGTAGATCTGCAACTAGGAATTCATCTCTTTGGGTGACTGTCACTCCCCTCGGCGCTTCCAACTCATCTCGAGGTACTCCTGCAATGTAGGGTCCCCCTCCAAATGTTTGTAGGAGACGCCCATGCCGACTAAGGATCAGGAGAGCCCTTTCAGCTGCACAGCTCAGAGCAATCAGACCCTTGGCATTAACAGCCACATCAAAGTAATTGCGGCAACGTCGTGAGGAGCCTCCCAAGTCATTACTTGGAGAAGTCACTTGTTGTAGGATATTGCCATGGGCATCAGTTACCTGGACACGAGCATTCCCACAATCCACAAGGAACAGCTGACCTTGCGGTGTTGCGTGGACACCACTGGGCAGAGTGAAATCAGCACGTCCTGAGCCTTGTTTACCAAACTGCCGGACAAGACGCACCTGCTCTGGTGCTAATGATTCAGCATCCTCCTCTAACTCTAGAAGTGCTGGCTCACTCCTCTCTCCACGCAATCTGTTCTCATTTAAAGAATTCTGACGTCCTGATGTAAAGTGGTTCAGTCTTTTCTGAGATGAGTTATCGATAACAGACATAGAGAGTGAACGAGACACTCTACTGGAACAAGAAGCATGTTGTTGGGTGTTCTTTTGAGAGAAGTTACCATGACTGGGACGGGATTTAGTCCGTGATACCTCATTTCGTTTTTGGAAGGTGGGGCTTGAGAGTGAGGACATATGACTCTTAGTTACACTCCATATGCTTGATTGGTGTGTTCTGGTTTCACTGAGGGGTCTGTTGCAGTAGGAAAGGTCAGCAGCCGATCTGGAGAGGCGAGCAGTAGGACGCAGGGAATTGGTAAAATCTCTGGGGGAGCTGACAATGAAAGTGTACCCAGAATCTACACTGTCTGCAGGGGATGGTGCACGGTTTTGTGGGTGGTCATCTGAGGATGCACTTAATTGAGAACAAGACCTGCCACGAAGGAAGTGGTTGTTGCTGCCTTGACTAGAGATGATCTCTCTGGGGCTCTGTCGTGATGGAGATCCAGTCCTTCTTGCATGATATTTATGGTCAAACTGATGCAAGAACCAGTCACCTTGTTCTTGATGACTTTGTTCTGGAGATGGAGAGAGTTCTCGTTGCCTTCTTGCTCTCTGTGAAGCAAACTGTGTGATTGGTCCATTTTGTATTCGGGCAAAATCCTCACCCTCTGGCTCACCATGACTAAGTGATGGTACAGCCAAAAAGAGCTCATCTCCTTTGCATTCAGATGAAGGAGATTCACACTCATCCTCCTGTGATGAATCACGTTCACATGGGACTTGTTTATGGGATCTGTGACGCAGTTGTGGTGACTGACGTTTCACCTCTTCCCCTGATTCTTCATCACTTCGGGCTGACAAACGGAGCTTCCGGACAACCCTCAAGTTCCCACTACTAATGGATGAGTGCCTTGGATTAGGCCCTGGAGATAGGACTTGGTTTTGTCCAGAACTTGTTCCATCAGGTGTGCTCTGGCCCTCTCCACTGACATTAGCCACACCGTGTGCTTCATTGGCATGGAGGGAACACATTTGCCCCTGCTGCCCACAGCCTCCAACAGGAAAATGGACATTGTGGTCTTGTATTTTGATTTCACCAAAAGTTACAGCATTTGGTTGGGCACTTGGTTTAAAAGATACACGATTGAGTGTAAGCGAGACTTCCCAAGGTTGGACTAGTTCTGCAACACCCTTAAGAAGCTGGTCCCGCTTCAGATCCCACTCTCGATCTTTATTACCATCACCACCACATTTCTTTATTAGCTCTCGAAGTTTAATGACTTTATATAATCGCTGGTCAATCAATCTTTGTCCAACCCTTATGGCTGCTCCATTGTCCCTCTGCACCTGTTCCAGTCTGAGCTGTAGGTCCCGGTGATCCTGTTCTACCCTTTCCAGTAGACGACGTTCCTCCCTTTGTGCTCCAAGCAGTGCACGCTCCACACCTCGACCTACTGTCTGCGCTTCAGTCACATGTTGCTCCCTCAGTCGTCTGAGGTCTGTTTCACATCTTGCTAAATCACATAGTGCCTGGGTAGCCCAACATGGTAAGGAAAGCAAAGAGGCTACAGGAGTAGGCTTTGGGCCCTCATGACCTTCTATGTCTGACTGTGCCGTTGGGCTTAGAGGGGGCTGTGGAGATGTGCTAGGGGAAGTTTTGTTGCTCACTGGAGATCCAGCAGACATGTTTGCAGAGAATTTGTAGAGGCTTATTTGTGGAGGCCTATTTTGGACCTGTTAGGAGAGGTACAGAGAAAGATGGAATAAAACTGAGGCCATTAGTAAAATGATCTTCATTGCCTTCATTGCACTAATTTGTATTTAATATTATGGCATTAAGACAAATAAAAAACATTCATTTAATTCTAATATAATTGAAATGTGTAATATCATTAAACATTAAAGTTAAAGAAGACATTAAAGCACAAAACAAACAGGTTTTGAAAACTCATCAGAAAATCCTCTCTTAGGTGAAAGTTTTAATTTCGCGACACTCTCATTTTATCAATGTTACTGTCAAATAGGTTTCACAGCAACTTTACAAGCACTCAAATTAGCCGAAAATTCTAAAGGATTTTTTAAAGTGAAAAAGTAGATAAGAAATCCTGCCTGAAATCAGTGTGCACATAATAAACATTTCATGAAACATGTCTACAGCCCTCTTTTGAAACGGACCTTTACAGTATGTGGCACCACTATTACTAATTCATACAGTATTAAATATTCTTGTCATATTTGAGTCTCAAAGTGAAAAATAAAATGCAAAGACCTGCGTATGTGACTTATGTGAATAAAACACCTCAAAGCGCTTTTCAGGTCAAGCAGTCGTGCATCATCAATACTCTCTTTACAGTCGTGACAACAGCAGCCATGACAACATAAAGATACCACAGTAAAAATAAATAATAAATACAACAATTAAATAATTGTAATACAGAATAAATTCATGTATTATAATTAGCATAACATATAATTATATATAATATAACAATAATGTACAATATATTTTAAAAATGAGTATTAAGGTGACAGTAGTGCAGGGGCAATTTTTGTAACAATGTTATGCAATTAAACTTATGATTGTTAACACCAGTTATTACATCAAAATATCATGTTCTGGATTGTATCTTCAGAAATATTAAAACATTTAAAGAAGTAAATCAAATAAACAAAATGCCTTGTAGGTGAAATTTTGAAAAAGTTGTTTCATCTTACCTTTTTTATTGCCATAGCTAAGATGTTTCTTGAAGATAACAACATAACACTCAACCCATTGTTTCAGGCTGTTGTACTGACTGAAAGTAGGAAACCTTAAGCGGCTTACTTCTGGAATTTGATATGGTTCGCTGTCTTGCGGAACAGTTGCTGAGCACATTTGAGAGGGCAAACAGTGAAACAAGACCAGAGAACAAACGATGCACATTTTGTTTGTCTTTTCTGACTGCCTTTGTATTACTGATGTATCAACTATATATGGAACATTGTTTATTATTATTGTGCTACTGATTATTTATTTGCCTTTTATTAGTATTATTATTATCAGTTATCTTGTATTACTTTGCCTATTTAAGAGTTGCAAAGAAAGTATTTCTTTCCCACTGTACTGATGTGCATGTGACAAACAAAACTTTGACGTTGACCGACAGATGGAAAGCCGAGAAACTCTGACAGAACTGATGAATTGAGGGAACCAAGGACTGGCTAGAGAAAGGCTACTGGAAAACACAGAGAAATTGTGGCTGACAGACAAATGTGAGCAAAGGAGAGGGAGAGACAGATAGAAGAAAGGGAGTCAGAATATTTCTTGCACAGAGGAGATTATTAGCATTTCAAATTCAGGGAGGCAGGCAGTGAACGAAGGAGGACAGCATATATGTTGGAGGCAAATGACAGACTAAAAAGGGGAAAAAATGTCATCACAAAACTGAGAAGTGCACTTGCTCTCCTTTGCTCACTTGTATTTTCACTCTGCAGCCTTCTATCTCAGCTCTTCAGGCCCCTTCAGGCCCAGTGTGACATCAGGCTACACATCAGCACAACGCTCCAATACTTAATTCATGATGAGGTTTAAAGCAGTTGAGTCCAAAATGTGCATGTGTAGTGGGAGGAAGAGATACTGCAAGTAAAGAAAATTAGGTTATTATCAGAGTACATGAAGATTCATGCTGTGAATATACCGTTTGATAGAAGTGCATAAGATGCATGATAAACATAATGCAGTTGCTCTTAGATTTGAAAAAAATAATTGCACACTATAAGTGGGATAAATGGCAATATACAACAATCTAAAGAAAAAGTTTAGCAGCAAAATTTCCCCTTGTGTAATTTAGTACAATATTTCCCATTCAGGTACAATCTGAGACAGGACCTACTTTATTTAATGCTATTTTACAGCACTAGTCCTAATCGGTTCTGTTTGAGAGACAACGGTATAAAAGAGAGGAGGGACAAGGTAGAAATATAGATGCCAGCAAGACATGCCAAGCAGGAGACTATATGAAATAATGACAGTCACTCTATTTGGCAAATCATCAACGTTTTCTCTGTGTGTAGCTAAAAATAAATAAATAATAATAATAATAATGTGTCCAATTGTAATGGCATGAAGATCATTCAGTCTAAGAGAGTGTAATATAATTTATACATCTTTGAAAAAGAATACCAATGTTGTCTAAGGTTTCCGCAGTCTGGGTGAACTTATATCTTTTGTACGCTAATTTAGAAAAATGGATATTAAACCATTGCATTGCAGTAGAATTGTAATTGTAACATTGCATGCAAAGTCATCTGATATGGTGCATGTGTTTGTGTGTTCTCCTGTGTCTTTTCTGTAGGTATCCTCTCACATTACTTCTTACATTATCTATGAGGGGCTGCTGCAGATGAACTGCATATTGGCTTTGTACAAGAAGGACAGTGAACAAAAGCAATTAACTATTTTTAGTGTGCAATAAACAGTTACCAAACTAAATCTGTATCTTCACGCAAAAGCAATTAACTATAAATATCACTCCACTAAACAAAGTGCAAACTGGCAGTGCCAGATAACATTGTGATAACATTTCAGACTACTTATTTATAACCAAATAAATGTAACACAAGTAATTCACAATGATATTCATTAACTGCTCTAAAACCATTCTAAATCATTTAAAACATTGTATTTTCTTTAAAATAATTGGTAATTAGAAGAAAACAAAAACATCAGCATTTATTTCAAAAGCAGTAACACAAAACTAACCAGAAAAAAACAACTGTATAATACTGTATTGACTGTATAACATAAAAAATATAAAAAATAATTGGTCTTTAATTATAAAAAATGCACTAAAGTTGAAAGTCTTACTTGTGGCTGACACCTGCACCTCTGTCACTGCCCTCCTCTCTCACAAGCGGTTTTTTCTCTCTCTTGCTAGTTGTCCCACTGTTGCTAGGAAACGGTACAGAACTAATTCAGTTAACTACCAGTAACCTTGGTGTCTAAGATTATGAGCTTCCACTTTATATTTTTCTACATTATAATTTTCTGTGATCAATTCAAACATATAGACTCTGTGCAGTGATCATTTAATAGGTATACCATTTTTTTTATATAAGTTTGACTGTTTTATATATTTTATATCTTAACTTTAAAAACGATTTAATTATGAATTTATTTGCATTTAAAAATGAACAAGCACGCACTTGTAAACCTTGAACATGCACATCTTGATAATGATTTCAGCGAACTATTACCGAACAGACTGATCTGACATAATAAGAAAAGAAAGTTCAACTATTGGATAAGCAGCTCCACGAGTCACTTGTCTAATCAACAAGATGGCAATCCTGTGGGAGTTTGAGGACCTTCCGCATAACACAGACACTGGCTGTAGCTATATCAAAGTGTGCTCCTCACACTGTACATGACGTGCATTTAACTAATCAAGACATCTGATAAAGCCCAGAGACTGTAGAAGTCCATAAATGGAAGAAACTGGTTTCCTCTACAGGTGTCGTTGTAATAAAATGGCTTCATGGCCAAAGATTGCAGAAATGTTTCATTCAGGTCAATATGCTGATTTGGTGCTCAATAAATGTGTATTCTTATTATCAATGTTGAAAACTGTTTTTGCTGCTTAATGCTTTTGTTAAACCTGTGATACATTTTTTTCCTCAGGACTCTTTGAATACAAAGTTCAAAAGAACAGCATTTATTTGATTTATTTTGCAATATATTTATAATAACAATATATTTTTTAATCTGGTGGGCTATTTGGAAAGAATGTAACATGAAGATTAAAAATAATTTTATCCTGCACTTATGTATTAAATATACTGACAAATGTTACTCTATCCACCACAAAGCATGAAAATACAAAAAATAAATAAAAAAATTAAATGACTGGATTTTTGAATATCTTTACAGGGATTTTGTGGCGTGACCCAAAGTTTATGAAAGACATTAAGTCTTTGTTCCTTATCTCAGATCCTTTCTCCAGTGAAGACTTCTGTCAGAAGATGAGTAAGAGATGATAGAAATAGGGAGGAAGAGGATCTCAATGATGAGCATAATGGCAAACTGGGTCATTTTTCTGACAAGCCATCATTTAAGGTGTCATCTAATCTGCAGTTTAAAACCAGTCTATGCACCAATCCAGACATAGTCAGTGTCATATTTTTAAAGACCTGATTCATCTAAGCCCAAGCAACAATCAGAGAAAGTACAAAGTGTGTATTCAGGAGATGTGATCATTTTGATTAAAAATTTTATATGCTTTTTTTTTATCATTATGTCTAATGTACTTGCAATCAACCACATCTTAATCAAATGACAGAAGATCTCACCTTTATAAACTTCTGAGAAATAAAGACAAAGAAGCCAAAAGTATTGCCAGGTAAAACATTTATAAATTAATAAAAACATTTCCTTTTAGTGTTTGTCTTTGAAGGTTTTCATCGTTGAGTTAAATCCCCATTCAGTTCCACTTTCCTCTTCCATTTTATATATAGAAAAATATTTAGATAACATTCATCATTTTGCATGAGTTTCCATACAGTCCAGTAGATTATTGAATCGATAAGGGATAAGTAAATTACTGAAGTGTGGGGTTCCAGATTGCAAATTTAGTTTGTGTTTGTCCCCAAAAGTTTAACCATCTTTGCTTACTCAGAAACACAGAAACCAGTTTGCATAGATAACAAGCTGCAGAAGTCCTTGTCAACATCATCGTTTCACTCAAACAAATCGAGAGTGACAAAAAAAAAAGACAGAAAACCAAATACAGAAAAATCAACTTAAGAACTGTGCAATGTATACTGATTAAACAAACATTTTTCAATAACAATCAATGAAAATCAATGAGCTCCTGATTTTTCAAAATGTCTAAATCATATCAAACACTTATGTATAAAAAGAAAAACATGCTTATCTGCACCACGTCAGGCATACAATTACGTCCTAAAAATGATGGGCGTTTCTTGTGCATTGGTATCTTATGACACACATTAATTGTATAGGCCTATTTGATTTCTAACTTAGAAACTGAACGGAAGTATAATAACCGCTGTCTCCATAGAGATAACTGAACTCTAACATATATGTACCGTTTCTTCATTCAACATCTTGCTCTTTATCCTTTCCATTTCATCTTTCTCACCCACACAGACATTAGAGCATGTTTCAGGGAAAGCACAAATTATTTTTCTTGACACCAACGTGGTCTACCATTGTCCTTAAATATGGAATTTACATGCTAAACATTTCAGATTTCAACTAAAAAAAGCAGAGAACCATCACACTAATGTGCTGCACAGACCTTCTGTGGATGGGTGGATAGATAAGGAGGGGAAAATGGATGGATTGACAATTCAGCAGCTAGATGTAACCAGAAAATAATAGATAACTGACTTTCAAATTGTCTGCTCTTACATCTAGAAACTGATCAAAAAAATTATGCCTTAAATGATATTTGATCGAACAGAATTACTGAACTAACACAGATGAAACAGCAAGAACACTGCATGCAATGAAAATGAAGTAACTGAGGTAATGCGCATATGGCTTGTGCATGATAAAAGAGCTCTTGGATGGATGATTTCAGATCAGCATTGCATTGATTGCGATTTAAGATACACAAGGGGCAAAAACGATACTGTTTAAAAAAAACAGAACATGCGCACTTGCTGTTAAAAACACTCACAAATCTCATAAATGCACATGCATGTCCTAACTTCCATTCTGAAAATTAAAGTGTCTAAAGTATTTTGGCAATAAACAAATTAAAAAGTGGCGTGGTGTTTCCACTATGCACACATTACGGCTGATTTCACGCATACTCCATTACACTAGTACAATCAACTAATAAACAGGAAAAAAAAACACTTTGATTCAACACTAAGATGGCTTATGAGTCACATAACTTGGCTTACTCCTTAAAGGGACAGGTAATTATTATGCAAGCTTCTCTTTGCTCATACCAGCCAAATATTTAAGACATTAGCACCTAGTTAGACGCCAAAAGGGACGCTAACATCCAGTATAGGAGGAGAGCTTTGTGGGCAGAAAAATCAGTGCCTTTCCCAAAAAAACTAAAGATACATCAAAAACTAAAGAAACGGCCAGAAACTCATCCTAAAACTCATCCTACAAAATGTGCTGCTGCAACACGACACGAGAAAGAAAACTAAAACTTACCATCTATGCTAAATTTGTCAGGCTTTTATTGGGATGGAGGTTAGGAAAATGAACCCTCTCCACTCTTTACGGGCTCTAACATCACTCTCTAGCTGTTGGACGAAAAGATGTGTGCTAGAGGTTGGCAGAACTTGAGTATTTTGTCATTTGTTGATTTTTCAGAGATGCCTCAATAAAGCGGCAAATCCTGCTATGATAAGGAGGACTTATTGCCCAGCGTGTAATTGGTAAACAGCATCTGATATCTCGTCCTTTAAAAAAGGCGGGGTGATTATTTCTGATATATCTTGGTGTGATCTCACAGACCTATTTTTCTATAAAAGACAAAATAACCGTCCAACATTGCTAAAAATGTAAATGGCACTTCCGCACCCATAAAAGTTTAAAAGAACTGTGTGCAGTGAGTCTACTTTAGCTAGTCTCTGAAGTGACTTGGAAACGTAGGGAGTGCAAGTTTACAGCCAAATTCCTCCAGCTTAAAGGATGCAAGTCTCTCTGAGTGTACAAAAATCATTATACACATAGATATTTTATATAGACTATTTACAAGATTTATATGCACAATTTCCTAAAGCTTAATGGATTAATGGTCTTGTACAATTAAAAAAAAAAAATTACATTATGCACATGAGATTATTAACAAGAGATGACCTCTCTCTTTACCTTTATGATCAACTGATTTTTCCTGTCTCTTTGAGTGCATTATGTCCCTTGAAAAAAGACTGTTTGTTTGAAAAAATCAGGGATATAATAGTCTACAGCTCAGTGCCAGGAACAGTGGATAAAGCAAGTATAGAGGAAAATTTTGGCCTGGTGTTATTCCTCAGTGCCTTGACTAGGTGGGAAGGGTAGGGCTACGGCATGCTCCTGTGCAAGAGCTGCTAGCTCTTTGAGAAACTCTGAGAAAATAACAGCACAGTAGACCGCATTTTTCACCCTTAGTGCCTCTGCCTGCTTCTCCAGGCCAGAGGCCCCCCCGGCCACACCACCCCGAAACAAAGCACTGTGCAGAGACTGCCCTCCATCTCTCACGTGGGCCAAGGCCAACTGAGCTGCATGTCGAGCTCTCGTAGGACTGTTGGTATGCCTCAGGATAAGATCGCCCAGAGATGGTTTTCGGCTTTTAACTGTGGGAAAGAAAAAGAAACAGAGAGAAGAAAAGGAAACATATTAAGTTAAGATGCCTTAAGAAGCATTTCACAAATGAGTTGAAAGTTAAGTGAAATGTCTCCATTAAATTGTCTGAATATAATGACAAAATTCACAGGGTATATGCAGAGTTTTTTTTAATCAAATGTAAGACTTTTAAGAACTCTTCTGAGATCCTGCACAAATTAAATTAATATTGTGTTTAAACAGAAATACAGAAGACATGTTCTAAAACTGGTTTAAGTTCTAATATATTAATACATAAAAATCAGAGGTCGATCAGTGTTGGATTTTACTGATACAATAATGTCTTTAATGTGTCTTCCTGTGACAGGGCAGCCCAGAGAGAAGCCATAAGAGCTTATGTTGAATTAAATTCCAGATACAATTTGTGTAACCAAAATACCAAAAATATCCAGAAAAAAAATATTAAGCATAATGCAGGACTTTTAATTATAAGCAAGCCTGAAATCAAAGGGAATCGAACAACTGTTTTGCGTCTCTGTAATGGTTCTTTACTGAATCAATCAGTCATTTGAATGAATCAGTTGAATGAATGACTCATGGACTCACTCATGCAGTGATTTGCCTCCACCTACTGGTGATTTTAGGTTTATATTTATAGGATATTTCCCTTTTTTCCCAATATCCTTTCAAATATCAGTATTCAAGTTTTTTTTTACGTCAAAATATTATTTATGCATTTGTAACTGCAGGTTAAATGCATTCATGTCCTGAATTAAACAGTCTGTAAATGCATCTAAATGCCACTTCAGATGCAGATTCTGTGCCACCTCTGTATTGCAAACACAAATTTTGTTGATACTGATTTCATTTGATTGGTAACAGCTCTATAGTGTCTTACTATTTGAATTTGATTAAATTTAAGAATTTGACACAAAAGATGATGCATACATTTAATTAGGTAGAAAAAAATGGCCTTTTAAAGGTAAAAATGCCCATAAAAGGTAAAAAATCAGTTTAAACTTTTTGGAAAAGTTACTCCTGCAAACTAATCACCACACAGAATATGAAGAATATCAAAAGCTTTGGGAGTCAGCTGTCCACCTGCCAAAATACCAGCACAATATCACGCTCAGCAAAATATCATCTAATTATCGTTATCGACAAAATTCCAGAAAATATTGAGATATTATTTTTTGTCATTATCGCACACCCCTACCATAAAGTAAACATTGTCTTAATTCACCAAAAGTAGATCATAAGCAATTGCTTGGCATAAATGGGAGGTATTCAGACTGTGAACTGCTCTGAAACCACGAGACTGTAGAATGCGTAATAACGCCATATTTTGAATGTGCAGCGATCACATTCAATTCAATCATGAAGTTCAATAATTCCTGTTCTCCGCTCCCAAATTTAAGATCCCTTTAAATGTTCATTAAGGTTTCTGTTATACCATTTCAGATATTTAGGATTTTTTATGGCCTTATGTTCAAAGCATCCTTCAAGGTTTATTTTGTGATATGACCAACTGTGTGAGTGTATATTATTCTTTACAAAGGCAAATATCACAAAAACATGTCACATCAAAACATCTTGCATTCAAATGGCTTCAACAAGCAGGCACATTAAACCATGATCTCGTTTTTGTTCCTGAGAAAGTTCATTCACTTTCATCCACCTACTTAATGAGTCTGAGCGACGAAGGTTGGGCACTCCCATGGGTGAGTCAGACCAGTCTAACTTTCCTCTTGCAACCAGAAATTGGCGAGCCTTTCTTAACATGGCAGGGAAATCCTCATGTGATGCCGCAAATGCTTCAATACGATTTTTTACTGATCCCAGCACCTGAAGAGTAGAAAGAGAGTCAAAGTAAAAATCAATATCTTTGAAAAAATCTTTTTCATGCAATGCATTTGTTTATTGATTGAAGTTTCAGTCAAATCAAATTTTTAATTAATCGCTTCCTCAAACTTCACCCCTAGAACATTAAACAGCTTAAATTTGTTTAACCATAAAAGCTCAAAAAAGTGCCAGAGACACTTAAGTCAAAAATAAATCACAAACAGTATTTGTGTAGTCAAAATAAATTTTGACTTCATATTTTTGAACAGAAAATGTACAAACCAATAAAAAGAGCAACTGAGAATGATTCAGTCTTTGCATATTCAGGATTTGTCATATTTCTTCTCAATGAATTACCTGTATCAGTGATTTAACGCTGGGCTGAAACACCATGTTGGCGTTGAGGAGGAAAGAGCGAAGGAGAGGCTGAGGGTAACAGGCCAGCTGGAACACAACACCCGTCAGCAAAATGTTCACATATAAGGAGTTCTGCATCATACTCTCCAGTTTACTGAACAGGACTGTTATAAATGGACCTACACAGAGGGAGAAGCGGAACCAGTGACTTATGGTTAGCACTTGCTGAACTTGCACAAGTAACATAAGCACTCAAATCTTTAATTTGGTCATCTCTACAACGAGAACCTGTGTATGGTTGAGCAAGAGGTGGTCCAAGGAGTCGTGCGGGGCTAAATACCCCAGTGGCAGAGCTGTCAGGCTTCGTTTCACTGGAGCGCTGCTCAGTCTCCACTGGAAGACAGTCCTCATCCGTCAGGCTGGGAGCAGGAGCAGTGCGAGATTCCCGAGAGGACTCCTCCGAACTGCGTGAGAGAACCCTCCTCTCTCTAACACGTTCCTCCAGCTCCCTCAGCTCCTGGTGAAAAGCCTCTATGCTGATTCCCTGGCATTTCGAGTCTCCAGACAATGGCTCCGACGGCGCCTGCTCCAGCAACTCCTCAATCAGACGCTCAACGGACTCCGGACCCCTGCTGTCACGGGGAACTGTGGAAGTCTCGGTCAAGGCAGGAACAGGAGATAATCTCTGGCGCTCAATTTGTAGACACTCTTGGGTAGAAGAGGGCACGGAGGTTTGATGTTGCAGATGTGGCTTCACCTGCACCTGAGATGATTTCATTGCCGATCCTACATGGAAATCATTGTAGTCAACTGGGCCCATACCCATCGACCCGTTCATGCCTGACTCCACCACACTGTTATTTACATCAGAGTCCCTTTTCACTTTCTTAACCTCCATTCTCTCATCCACACTGTCTGTGAGCTCCACCTGCCCCATCCCATTATAGAGCGGTGGATGAGGTGCTGAATGAGAGTGTTGGGATACGGTTTCTACAGCACCGGTTATTTCTGTAGAGACTGATGCAGAAGATGAAGACTGCAGAGGTATAGAGCTGGGAAGAAGGCTGCGTTTCTTACTGCGGGGTGTGAGACTGATACAGTTCTTGCTGATGGTAACATCCCACTCTCCACTATCTCGATCTGAACTGCTCCACTCTGCACGTGCTGCAGCCACGACTGCTGCCCTCTGCTGAGGGGGGTCCATTATGGAGAAATGCTCTTGTACAATATTGAGGGAGGGGTTGGATGTAGGAGGGGGAGGTGGAGGAGGAGCAGAGTTTGGATGTGAAACTGATTCAGTTCTTGCTGATGGTAACATCCCACTCTCCACTATCTCGATCTGAACTGCTCCACTCTGCACGTGCTGCAGCCACGACTGCTGCCCTCTGCTGAGGGGGGTCCATTATGGAGAAATGCTCTTGTACAATATTGAGGGAGGGGTTGGATGTAGGAGGGGGAGGTGGAGGAGGAGCAGAGTTTGGAGAGGGATTTTCTCCATCGTAAGGGGCTGACCAGTCTCGACAGGCCCAGGAGCAGAGCTCAATACCCTTGCGAGCATCACGCAGATACTCCAGGTAGCCAGTCTCTCCGTCTGAAGTGTCTGGGAGTTGGTGCATTGGGCTGTCAGGAGACAGAGGGGAGGAAACACTACCACGAGGAGAAGAGGGAGCGTTCCCCGAGCCAGACGAGGGGGGGTTGGCTTGGCCTCCTGAGCTTTGCTGTCGAATAAAGAGAGCGAGGCGGGAAGGAGTGCTGGGTCTGGGGTGAACCGGTGACTCTGAAGTGGGACTACCTAACACTATTGGGGAAAAAAAAAAAAAAAGAGAGAAAATAAATTTTGTAGGCATGAACAGCAGCAAAGTATTTTCAGCACAGTCTAAAAGCACACCTGTTATGTCCATAAATGTGCCTGACACAGGCTTACCCTTTCCCCAAAAGGCAGGCTCATCATCCCGCTCACTAGAGGGTGCTGGAGTGATTCGGCAGCATTCTGGTATGAGGGAAAGGAACTTGTCAGCTGATTTGCCATAGAGGTCTGTTTCTCTGACTGCCCTTCGCTGACTCAGCATAACATGTGTGCATGGCAACAGATACCTGGAGACAAACATTAAATAAACAGTTATTTTTTTACACACAAATAATAATTATTTTAGTATCTTTCCCCAAGTATGTACAATTTCAAATGTTTAATAAAACCACTAATAATAATCCTGTTACATATGACACACTTATATATGATCTATACTACCGTTGGTAACAAAAAAAGAAAAAATGTTTGGTAAAAACTGTTTAAGTTTTTGTAAGGAGTCTCTTATGCACACAGTAAAAACAGTAATAAAATTGTGAAAAAATTATAAAAATTTTTTTTTTAAATGTCATTTATTCCTGTGATGCCAAGGCTGAATTTTCAGCAGCCATTAATCCAGTCTTCAGTGTCAATGTTGAAATGATAATATCAACATTGCTTATGATTTCAACATAGTATCAACATTACTTAATATTTTTGTGGCAACTATGACAACAATTTATTTACAATTATTTAAACAGTTACAGTTAATTTAAGTTTATTGCCACATCAGCTTCATAGGCTATTTCATGGCAAAGATTATACATTCAAAATATAGTAGAACACAAAATACAAATACAATAAACATAAATTAATAAAAACAATTATAAAACAAAGTATTACACATACATTTTTATAAAAGATATTTTAAATTTACTTTTGAAAGAAATTGTTAAAGTTTTTCTGGGTCCATCTTATAAAACAAGTCCTTAAGAGTTTGTCCTGATAATAACCTTTGTCTCATGACATTAAATATTGGACAGACCAAAAGCACGTTTCACTGTCAAGTGAGTCCTGCAATATTGACATTTTGGTGCTTCTTCACCAATCAATAAATGTCCATGAGTTAATCTAGTATGTCCAATACGACACCTTGTATACACAACTTGGTCATGCCTGGATTTAAAAGAATAAATATATCTTGTTCCTACTGCAGAATTTATTTCAAAAAGTTTGTTATTTTGACATTCTTCCCATTCCGCTTGCCATTTCTCCAATATGTATCTGTTGATTACTGGCTTCACATCAGAAGGCGGGATTTGGCATTCATTTACATTTTCTGTAAGAGCCTGTTTTGCAGCTATATCTAAAATGATTTAAAATAGAAATCATTTGTAACATTATGTCTTTACTGTCACTTTTGATCAAATGCATACTTGCAGAATAAAAGTATTTAATTTATTTTTTAAAAATCGTACTGACCCCAAACCTTTGAATGGTAGTTTATGTAATGCATTGCAATTTGCAAAATGCATTGTCCAAATCCAGCCAAAGCTAATTGAGTCACACACCCAAGCACACAAAATACCTGAGAACAAGCTGGAGCATGAGGTCTTCACAGTTGAGACTGAGCAATGTCTTGAACAGACTCAGAGAGACCATGCACAGCTTCAGAGAGGGAAAGAAAAAACAATGCAACTTTAGTCACTCCACATTCCCAGGAATATACTGCTTCTTCAATGCTAAGTCTACAGCACTGACAAAACAGTGTCTTTTCTATCTATACATGCAGCCTAGATGTAGCATGTGCCAAACTAACCCGTGAATTGCTGCTGATGCGTGTGAGTAGTGTATCAAGGATGGTGTCGTTGTCATGGCGATGCAACAGAATGAAGCGCAGGAAGGTCTTAAGGAGGGAAGTTTCTGTGATACTGCGTAAAAACAATAAAAGAGAAGGAAAGGGAAGAAAAAAAAAAAAAAAGAAAAAAAAAACTTTAGTCCCATTACTCCACATTCCCAGGAATACACTGCATCTTTAATGCTCAGCCTACAGCACTGACAAAATAATGTGTTTTCTATCTATACATGCACCCCAGCTACAGTGTATACCAGACTAACCCGTGAATTGCTGCTGATGCGTGTGAGTAGTGTATCAAGGATGGTGTCGTTGTCATGGCGATGCAACAGAATGAAGCGCAGGAAGGTCTTAAGGAGGGAAGTTTCTGTGATACTGCGTAAAAACAAGTCCAGATATGCCATGCTTGCTATCATCTCATCCACTGACGACTGACAGAAAAACCATTAAAGAGAAACAGAGAGAGAGAGAGCGAAGAAATCAAAATAAGAGAAAATAAATACAATTCAAAACATTGTTTTATAATGAATGACTATTGAAACTGCCAATATGGATCACATCTTCAGCCCAGTTCAGTGTGGTTCACCTTGTGCAGAGCGGGGCCCATGACTGGAACCAGGAAGCCGTTGTGGAGGTAGTCCAGGAGTTGGCAGCGCACAAGGGGGTGTGCCACCTGCACTACAGCGTTGCAGAATTCAAGACTGTTCATGAACAGCACTAGAGAGGAAACGGCCATCCAATCCTCCCTCCGCAGGGCGTGCCAGTCATCGCCCCGTACCTCAATCTTCCGTGGCAGGGATGAGTACAGTGCACTCAGCCCTGTCGCTAGCACCTGGGAAACAGAAAAATAGGTGACAACATTATTTCATAAAGTTCACCAAGCAATCTCTGCATTTTAAACATAGGCATCACTCTAAAACCTGACTGGATGTAAAAATTCGCTATATGCACATCTGAAAACACAAAGCAGACAAAGCCTATAAATATGACACGTTGCAACAAATCTATTTGACTAATGAACTGTATTACTTACCGCTGCTCCACCCTGTGTGATAGCACACTATGGTAAAATCACTGTAACACACAGGATCTTTCGGGGTTTTTTTTATTGCTTCACTACATCAAAATGTATGACTCGTATTCCAAGCACAGATCTTAGCAAGGAATAATGATAGGGTCACTTCAGAAAAAAATCTCCAAAATGTTATTTCTAAAAAAGGTCGATTGTCAATAGTGCAGCAAATGTATGAAGTACAGCTCACACAGAAGCTGCTTTCAAACCAAGCAGCTTTCTGTTGGCCAACATGCTGAATCCACATGACCCCAATGCAAATTTCCCAACCATATTGATTCCTATTGAAATGACTGGATTGTCAAACATGAATATTCCTGAATAACGGTAAATGTGACCACACCTTAATGCAAGTATGTTGAAGAACATCATTCATGTCAGGGCTTGTTTTATATGTGGAACTTCGCCACAAAACAGGCCACCAAAGAAACTGTCAGCTAGACCTATGCATCTCTAGCATAAAAATAGATGTGACACAAAGTGGAAAAAATAAAGTTAGAGAGGAAAATGTTGAGAGACTGAGGCACTGCAGCAGCATGGAGTCCTAGATGAGACCTCCAGTTGTATGTGTTAAGTGGGTCAGATGGAGGCTCATATATTATTCTCAAGAGAAAAGTCCAAAACTGTAGCACAACTGCAGATGACAAATGGCCTTTTCATTCCACAGTAGCCAATAGAATGCAACTCAGAGAAAACACTACAGGACTTTATATCTCCACTGAAACAGTTCCAAGAGGCACTCAAAAAATGAACAAGCGACATTTCAATTGCATGGCACAGACAAACAAAAAAAAAAAGCACATAACATGAACAGAAAGAATATTCATAAAGACATGCTAACAGTGAGGAAAGAACATGAGGAATATATGTTGAAGTCTGAATCTTTTCTCTTCTCCATTCATCTAATCAACATCTAAGATACAAGTACATTTTCAAAAGCAAGATCAGAAACATGATCAGGTAAGCACACACAACACCACACTCATGCTTACTGGGCAGAAGTAGGAGTTCTCTGCGATGTGACGCGCAACAGCGTGGTTGCTGGCAGAGGTTGCCATGACGAGCAGCAGTGCGTCACGGGCCTGCTGCCCCAGAGAGCCATCTCGATGAATAAATGGCACCAACAGGGAGAAGATCAGCAGGTTAGTGGGACCCTGCTGTACCAGTCCACACCTAAATATCAACTCCAAAACGGCAGTTTCCTTCGCCATACACACACATACCTGACACAAACAAACATTATTTAGTTACAAATTAGGAAAAAACATTAATATTTAATTCCGCACAAAATCATTGTACATTACAGCAATGTTTCCTCAAAGCTGCGCACGTGCACGGCCACACACTTCGTATGTCGCGACCACGCAGAAGAACAATGTGCCACGCATAGGACACACGCAAATATCTGAGTCGGGAAAGCCATTCGATTGAATTCTAGTAAATGCAAAATAATTGCAATGCTCGGGCAAACCGCTATAGAGTTGGTGTCGCTATAGATTTAGAACCAGTGAATGTGGTTTACAGGTTTCATAGAAAGAGAATGATGTGCGCCAAAAGAGTCGCTATAGAAATCAGAAACTTTAATGGTTGCGGACGAAATAGCTCAACACGGGAGCCAACGCAAATGTAATGACATGTGAAATAAAACGTCATCATGCTTTAAAGATAAGTGGCTTGATTAAGTGGTGGAAATAGCGGATGATGGGCACAGAACGGCAACAAAACTCCAAGACATTTACTGTCACACACAGGTGTAGTAGTGTGCAAACTCTACTACTCTAAACTCTACTTAGATAACTGTATAAGAATTCACGTTCACATTTTTAAAAAATATTTATCTTACAGATCTCAGTTTAAATGCTTCAGTTTGTTTTTATATTATATTATATTATATTATAAACCTAATAAATAATTGACCTCAAAAAGGGAATTCATGAGCAATATCTACTTCTTTTTTTCATATTATATTACATTAAATGTGCATTATTTAGTTACACCAAGAGACAAATCAAATATAAATATCACATTAAAAAAGTTAAGTCTCAAATAGGTTGTTTGCACATGACGTCATTGCTGTGGCGCGAAATGCAGCTGGAGGGTAGGAAGTGTTTTTTCTATATAGGAATCACTAGCAGAAACTCAAAATGCATTTGTTTTGTGTTGTTGATGGATGCTCAAATCGGTCAAACCGAGAAACCACAAGGAGCTTTTGTCGTGTACGAAAATGTTGTTGTTCATAAGGGGGGAAAAGGCAAGAAATTGGCTGAAAAATGCAAGAAACAGTGGCTTGTAAACCTGCGTCTGCGGTCGGGAGGAGCCGAGTCAGATAATGCTTGTGTGTGCAAATGGTTTATATAAGATATAATAATATATTAAGATATTAATTAAGTATTATATAAATAGATACAGGGGTGCCAACTCTTACGCATTCAGCATGAGACAGAATTGCTGTCTATGTTAAAATGCTAAACGCCACACGTAGACACAATGTAAATAAGATATTGCATCGAGCAAAATATTACTAATGCATGTTTATTCAAAGCATAAGATAAGGACTATCTGTGAAAAAAGTGCATAATGTTTAAAATAATGCTTATAAACCAGTTATAATTAATTAAGTTGCTTAAACAACTATAAACAAAACAGCATCATGTATGTATGCATAGTTTAATACAAAGGGCGGAAAGCCATTCACACAGAGTACAATGTACATTATGTGGAAATGTTAATGTGTTTTTTTTAACCTTAAACTGCATAAACACATTTCATTATACCAAATAATAATGTACTTTTTAGCAACATCATATGGATAAAATAAATAATAAATTATGCAAATATTAACTACATTTTTTTCTGGAGCTGATCCGTGCTGGTCGCTGAGGAAATACCTCAGCTTCGCGCTGTGGATCGCCGGATCGGCTTTCACCGTGGACGAAGCGGAGTCCAGCCACGGGGTCGTCACATGTGGTTGCCGCAAGTCTGTAGGCCGCGCCATTCCCAAGCCCGCCGACTGTTCCTCACTCTAGCCCGCCGGCCGCCACTCACTCTAGCCCACCGGCCTCCGCTAGTACTTTTTAGCAACATCATATGGATAAAATAAATAATAAATTATGCAAATATTAACTACATTTTTTTTTTAATACATTTTTTTCATGAGGCAGATGATTTCGTGTGCGTGTGTGTGTGTATTCGCCTGATCGGGAAGTTGCAGTGACAGAAATGGTGACATTCCAGATAAAGTTTGAAAGGAGTAAAGCCTGTGTTAATGCTATTGAGTAGGCTAATATGCCCAAAGAAGATATTTTGTTTTTTAAATAAATGTTCATTTAAAAGCAGCCCACGATCCGCGTATTATGTTACCGTTATCCCTTACGGCTCTGACGAGGTTCTGTTCCGTCCTCCACGCTGTGACAACTCAAAAAAGACAATTTTTAGCCAAGCAGTGCAGAGAGCCCCTTCAGAAACGTGCCGTGGCTGGCTGGTATAAACACAAGCACTGACTAGAGCGGCTGCGATCAGCTCCGGTAGCCGTGGAGCCATAACGCGCCACAGACGTGTGCAGTGAGGCAAGAATCAGCTCTAACGTCACTGAATATGCTGTTAAAAATGAACCATCTATTCATCATATCATCATGCAAAACATACACGACAAATAGCGAATTTTTCATTGTTTCTCGAATGCATGTCCCCCACGCATCATGTACGTCGTCACACATTGACGTCATCAAATTGCGATCGGTTCGTGAGATCGGCCAAGTGTAGTGAGTACCGATCGAGTCATAAAATGTGATTATCGGCTGATACCGATCTCCGGCCGATCGATCGGAGCATCCCTAATTTTGATTATTAAGACCAACATGGAATCTCTACAGTTGTGTTTCTGTGCTGATTGTAATCACGTACTAATTTTGCAGAATGTTTTGTTGGTCCTGGAAAGACATTCCTGTCAGAAAAATAAGTTCTAATCCAATCCCTAGCCCTAACCCAGGGGTCTGCAATAGGCCTGGCCGATTATCGACGCCGATATTAAGCATTTTTATGATTATCGGTATCGTCATTTTTAAAACCGATTTGCCGATAAAATAATTTCATTTTGAAACACGCTATTTGGCTCTGATGCAGCCTGTCAGAACTCACCACTCCGCCCACCGCCCATCTGATTTGTTGGGAGTCACGAGTCCGACCAATCAACATGGAAGGCTAAAGGCACTTAAAGTTTTGCACTCTCACACCGAAAGCACATGCTAACTGGAGCTGCTTCAGTGATCACGCATCAGTTGTCTCTCTAAGGCAGCAGCAGACGTTGCTGAAGTTGCAAGAAATCACAATCCACTACACTGAAGTTGCAAAACACCGCAATATTATCTATTTATGGTTTCCGCGATAGGGAAAACGCGGACGGAATCATGGAATCCAGTCATATAAATAGAAAGTACTGTATAATCAGAACTGCATAATGTACATGTTGTGCTTAATATACAGTATATATATATTTTTTTCATGATTATAGCCTTTTTAAATATCTTTATGACAGATCTATCTAATTCTGTTCAAAATGCCTCATGAGCGTATACGGAATTGCGGAATCCAGTCATTAATAACACGGAATGTCACGGAATTTGTCAAAGTTTGGATGAATTAATCAAAAGTAGGTCAGTACACTTAAATCGGCTATGGACTAGTATTTGTAAATATTAAGCCATAAAAAGACTATTTAAATATGAATCCTGCATGTTGTGCGTGCCTCTGTATATGTGAATGGCACAAACGCGTGGTTTTGTTTACTACACACATACTGAAGTGCGTGAAGCTCGCGGTGTTTTCAGTATCTGCAGTCTCACTAAATGAGGACATAAATACATGAACAACATCCCCAGAACTGCTCTGAGAGTTACTTCATGAGCATTTGAGTAAAACTATCGTCATATCATATACATAGGCTACACAAACTTAAAAGGTCCTCATGGCAACCCGTCAAAATAAAAGTTTGGTTTAGCTACTACTACTACAACAATTACAACTTTTGTTTAAAAGAATAATCACACAATACGTTATTTCTTCCATGTTTTAATTTTAATAGTAAACCCCTTTTGTTTGCCAAAAATAGAGTTTAACTCTCATTTGATTAAAAGATAATTGAAATAAAATGTTTTATGCCTTCATTTGCACTGCACTGTAAATTAAAACTAATGGAAATTACTGTCACATAGGCCAAGATTAA
>NW_015541014.1:186489-197866 GCF_001515605.1 Sinocyclocheilus anshuiensis | reverse complement strand
TAAGCTTCAAAAAGGCTATTTAAATATAAATCCTGCATGTTCTGTGTCTGTCTGAATCATAGTCTATGGTCTGAATGAATGTCACGCGGTTTTGTTTACTACACACATACTGAAGCGCGCATAATGCTCGCGGTGATTTCAGCATCTGCCTTCTCACTTAATAGGACATAAATACATGAACAACATCCCCAGAACTGCTCTGAGAGTTACTTCATGAGCATTTGAGTAAAACTATCGTCATATCATATACATAGGCTACACAAACTTAAAAGGTCCTCATGGCAACCCGTCAAAATAAAAGTTTGGTTTAGCTACTACTACTACAACAATTACAACTTTTGTTTAAAAGAATAATCACACAATACGTTATTTCTTCCATGTTTTAATTTTAATAGTAAACCCCTTTTGTTTGCCAAAAATAGAGTTTAACTCTCATTTGATTAAAAGATAATTGAAATAAAATGTTTTATGCCTTCATTTGCACTGCACTGTAAATTAAAACTAATGGAAATTACTGTCACATAGGCCAAGATTAAGATACTGTCACGTAGGCTAAGATTAGGATGACAAAAATTGAGACTTGAGATTGATTTCAATAGGCTTTTGAACCAAGTTTGCCTAAAATAGGCTATTAGTGTTATAGCTTCATTAAAATAGTTGCGGTCTTCTTAACAACTTCTACAATGGAGTAGACTACAATTCTACAATTAAATTATTTACACTTATATACATTGTGCTTTTTTAAGTTAATCAATTGATGTGCATTAGATGATGAATTGAACAGTCACCTCTTGTAGGTTATGATTTAGTCATCAGAAAAGAATTATGAGAGGTTATGCCATTACACATACATTTCTAACATGTAAATTATTGAAGCCAAATACTTACATTTCCCCAAGCTGTTTAGCTGTAGTACAGTATTCACAGGCTTAATCATGAAGCATACAGTGGCCCCACTTTTAACTCTCTCTCTTTATATTACCCTTATTGTAGATGGATGCACGGAAGAAGACAAGAGTAAGAAGTACAACCAACACCAGTGAAGGCAGTTTTTGTCAGAGCCCTTGTTATTCTTAATTTTGACATTAATTTTCATTTTTACACCACACATATATATATCGGTTCAAAATATCGGTTATCGGTCTACTTGGTCTGTAATAATCGGTATCGGCCCTGAAAAACACATATCGGTCGACCCCTATGTCTGCAACCTTCAACATCAAAAGAGCCATTTTGGCCCCTTTCCCACCGAATAAAATTCACGTGGAGCCACAACCTATTTGATCCCTAAAATGAAGATAACACAGCATATAGCTAAAGTTTTATATTCAGTTATGTTACAGGGCAATAAAAAAAATAAAAAATAAAAACTTTCCTTACCTCTTACTTTTAATTGGCTAAGAAATAAATACACTGCTGGACAATATCCAATAATTTGTATTCTATAATATTTTTGATATATATTTTCCTAATGACAATTTAATGATTATGATTGGTTTATGTACTATAAACACTTTTTCCATTTTTATCACAGAATAAGGCAGATTAGGTTTTATTAAAAGCGTATTCTATATGCTACAGGGAGCCACAGCGGAAGGGTGAGAGAGCCGCGGGTTGCCGACCCCTGCCCCAACCCAAAACTTAACAATAAACTAACCCTTAAATTACAGGGATATGGTAGGTTTTAATGGTGTACAAGCCCCTAACCCAGTTCTAAGCTCAACTCTAACATTTTATTAGTTGTCATGAATGTTGTTCCAGCTATGTTTTCTCTGGAACTAATGGAACTCAGGAATAAAGTCCGGTTCAATGATTGTAATCTGCAAAATTCTGCTGAATTAATTTAAATATAGGAAAATGTGCAAATGACAAGTCTGAATTCTGTAGAAATCTGCAGGGCAGGTTCTGTGCAGGCCTGGTCATGACTAACAATAAATGGTTCAAACAGGTGTCAGCGTCTGCCTGTCAATCACCTGATTTAGCAGCAGTACGAGGCTGGACTCTAGGGCAGGAGGGCAGCCCAGCTGGGGATCCACACATGCTCCCAGCAGGTTTAGGAGCGGTTGTAGCACTGCACTGTGCAGGAGCAGGGGCTGATGTGACTGTCCGATCAGCATCTCAAACAATTTCAACAGCTCTAGCTGGCTGTCTGGTTCCAGACCACGGCACACATGCCACTGTATCAACTCATCCAGGATGTTCTCTGCCACCACCATCTCCAGAATAGGACCCATTGCTGCAGACATTTCACAATCCACTGTCACATAAAACAGCCTCTCATCTATTACGCTAAACTCTGAAACAGTATAAATGTATGCTCCATCAAGCTCACAAGAGAGTGTTTTAACCTGGTGATTCAATGTCTCCCCCTGCTGGTCTCTCTTCAGCTAGCAGGCACAGCATCTGATCTGTGTGATTGCGAACTGCAGTGAGATCATCAGCATAACCACCCACTGAAGACTCTCTCAGTTTCAACACCCCTGACACCTGACAAAGAGGGAAGGAACAGTTAAATTCTATTTGTGGTAAGGTCAAAGAGGAACATGTGTCTATAGTGATGTAGTGGAAAGCAATCCAAATAAGAGAGCACTGATGTACACTAATGAGGAAAACCTGTAGATGTGCATATATGCTTTATATGCTCATGTTTTATGTGAATAAAACAACAATTACTATGCATTAATACCAATAATTTTCAGAACACATTACCAAAAAATGCGAAATAAAAGGCAACCATTTCTTTCAATGCTGCATACAGTGATAATTTATAGCCAGTGCACAAATTGAAATTAGTTGTACTAAGGAGTTTTTTTGCACAATTAGTATAAGGGAAAATAAGCCTATGCTGTGTCTCACCTGTCTCCAGTGGTTTTCAAACACCATAAGACAAGTCTCGGGGTCAGCAGTGCATGGGCTGGATGGGGCTGCATGTCGACCGGTCCGAGTGCCTGGACCCCTTGGATTTAAACGACTCAGCCAACTCATCTTAGTGCACAGGCTGATCCAAATTTGATCAAAAGGTCAAAGAATAAGGGGGGAGAGAGGGAAGAGAAGTGTGGAGAGGGATAGAAAAGGGAAAAGGGGAAGGGGGGAAGGGCGGCTCACAAAAGGCGTCCAAAAATCAAGAAATGAAGAGTCCAGCTTGAAGAAATAAGAGGTAAAATCATAGAAAGGATGGAATCCTGCTGATGTCTGCAGCAACAGTCACTGTACACCAGTGATCAGTGTGTGAGCATGTGAGGCTTGTCTGCACTCCCTGTCATCCAGTTTGCTGTCGGCACTATACGCCATACCGATACATAGACTCCTCCACACACACCTGCAGGGGCAGAAAGAGAGCGAGAGGTCATTGATGACACATTCACACCTGCAGGTAAAAACCAAAACAGTACATCCAGTCAGTATAAAGGTTAGTTTCTGAGGGAGATCAAAACGGCAAGGCACAAAAAAATAAATAAATAAATAAATATTCCATTAGGGCTGCAACTATTTTGAGAATCGCTTAACATGCATGTAAATATGATTAAAGGGGACATAACACATGCAGTTTCTGTCAATCTCATGTTAATCTTGAATACCTATACAGTAGTATTGCATCCTTCATATCTCCAAAGAGTCTTTAGTTTTATCAGATTTATAAAAGAAAAATACAGCTGTACCACTTCTCTCCGAAAACAGTCATGCTCCTGGAGGCGTGCCGTGGGCAGAGCTAAAGAGTCACAAGCATGCAAAGCTTTTGCGTAACGATCGTCTGCAAGCTGTAACATCGACATAAATAATTCCCTTAACGCTGGGTTCTTTGTGAAGCTGAACAAGGTCATCTTTCCCTCACAACGAAAATCACACTTTTTTGGTGACTGTTGATTTTGTGGTCAAAAACAAAATCCTTCTCGAGCAAGACTTGTGTAGTGCGACTTCCATAACCCGAATGAAGCACATTGATGGACGTGCTCTTGCTCTCGTTTTAGTTGATGTGTGCACACGTTCTTCCTGGAATAGTGCCCATAAAAGGAATTCTGCCATTTATGATGTCATACAGGGCCATACTCAAAAAAAAAAAAACTTTCCGAAACTTATACGAACCCTGAAGGAGTGTATTTGGCACAGAAATACTCCATCATATGTCCATCTCGTTTTTTGAGACTTTGGTCATGTTTAGCATGAGAAGCAGTGTAAATAAGTCAGAATGCATGAAATAACATTAGACATCCCTTAATATATACACTACTGTTCAAAGGTTTGGGGTGAGCAAGTTTTTTTTCCTGGCAAGGATGCATTTAACTGATCAAAAGTGACAGGGACTGGAGTCAAGGATGCTGAAAATTCAGCTTTGCCATCACAGGAATAAATTACATTTTTAAATATACTATAAAAAAAATAGTAATTTTAAATTAAAATAACATTTCACAATATTTCTGTTTTTACTGTATTCTTTATCAAATATATGTAGCTTTGGTGAGCATGAATGATGTCCTTCAAAAACATTTAAAACATGTACAGACCCCAAACTTTTGCACTGTAGCATAAATTCTTACTTTAATTTAAATGGCTTTTATTTCAGATATTTTATTCAAAATAAGTCCGAAGCAAAATTATGGTACAGTGTGTGAATATTAAATGAGTCATGCAGATGTTGCTTGGTAAACTTCCTAGAGGAGTCGGTCAAGTAATTGAATAAATATTCATAACTCAAGGATTCCCAATAATAGGATTCATCATTTGATTAATGCCCATTTAACGTCTGCCTTCATTTATTATGTTTGGGCTACTGGGGAAATGTACTTATTCACGAGCAAAAGCTTCACCTTAGTTGTTTGTTTGTTTATTTCTTTCTTAACGCCAATCCAGCATCTATGGCTGTATTCATGGCGAGAACCAGTTAATCCATACACAAATCGATCCATACACAAGTCTTGTCTTTACACACACGTCTGGGGACAATTTTAGAGGTTTCAATTAACCTAACCTGCATGTCTTTGGGCTGTGGGAGGAAACCGGAGCACCCGGCGTAAACCCACGCAGACACAGGGAGAACATGCAAACTCCACACAGAAAGGTCTCCTGTCCTTAGCTTCACCTTAGTGGGACTTCCATATCAAAAAACATCACCAGTAAAGGACCAGTGAGCTTGAAAGTGCTCCTAACCAAAATGTGTTAGCATAGCTGCCTGAGATAAAGAATTAATGCTTGAAAACAAAAATAAATGAAAGGTTTAGTCATAAATAAAGCACACTAGTAGAATTCAGCACACTAGTACATCTCTGTATCAGATTCTCCATCTAATCAATATGGTGTCTGGTGAAACAATTGCACCCATAACACAACAGGCGAAGACACTCGCAACAATAAATACTGCAAGTGGTAGCCTACTGTATATTCATCTATGCATTCAGCTGGCTCTCTGGCATTTCTGAAAACCTACCTGCAAACAACATTTGTATCAACAGATTTCCAGTGATGTTACACACTCTCACAACTTTCCCTGTGGTCTTAACTAATGCAACAACACTTCTTATGTTATTATCAAAACCAGTGACACTTCATATTATCTTAGTATTCTTTTGAGACTTTAATTTCAGTACAAAAAACAAGGCAGGACAAATAATAAAAAAAAAAGACTCAAGAGAAATGGGTCAAAAAATTTCAAACAAATTCAAAAGCCATTTTCGAGGAAGCAATGAATGCATACAGACACTCCACCCTGCCATTCACTAAAACCTTCTTTGACTGTGACAAGAAGTAAGGCTTCCTTCCCTATGAGAACTCCCTCATCCCAAGAAAGACAGTTCACAATTCCAATGACATAATGCTATAGAGGCTGTCTCTTAAGGAAGGGCCCCTGTTCAAGGAAGTAACCATGTGTCACAAACTCAAGGGGATACAAAGGCTTCTTGGTACTGTAGATTGGACGCTATGACTCACAGGCAAATTCAACTACAGCAGGGTTCAATGTTCCAGACCAAGTCAAAGAACATCTACTTACAGTTTCTAGCCAGCAAAGAGGTGGCATGATAGCTTGGCATAGATTCTCCTTTAATTAGTTTAGTGTCTTTCAGAGTGTACACAGCCCAGCTGACCACTATTCCTCCAATACTCTGTCTCTCTCCCTTGTAGTTATTGCTTAAGTCAATCACTCACTAGTTACGTCACTGCCAAATCATACTGTGTGACAGCTACAATGACTATGTTATCAATAGGGCTGTCACGATAACTACTTTTTGTTGTGCGATATATTGCACCAAAATTAATTGCCATAAATCATATTATTGTCATTTTAAGACCATTTTATGCCACTGATTATATAATGACAGTATGACAATAGCATAATAATGCAAGTACACTCTTTCAAAGAACATTTTATTCTTAAGAATATTTAGACATTGGAATCGGAATGTGAAAAAATATATGCTAAATAAATAAAACAAATAAATAATAAATACACCTTTGTTAACAAAAAAGTGCAAGGTAACAAGAACTAGAACAAAACAAATTAACATGTTTAACAAAGTCAGTTTAGATTTTTAAAAGTGTCTCACACAGAGGCACATATGCCGCAACAGGCCATATCTGCTACCAGATCCATTTTTTATTTTTAGGCAGATTCCGAGAAAGGAACACCAACATGTTTACCTTGTGGGGCTTAAGGCAGGTTCTTTCTGGGTAACAAATGTTACCAGCTGTGCTAAACATTCTTTCTGAGCTAGTGCTTGTTGCACAAATGCTCATGTATTTTTGTGCTAACTTGGCTAATAGGGGAAATCTTCTATGGTTATCTATGGAAATCTATGGGTTTACGCCTTCTCTTCACCTCTGCTCTGTGTGCGCGTGGGGAGACGCTGCCTGAGCCCCGCCTCCGCCACAGTGAGCAGATGAGATGACAGAGGCAGCGCGATTGACTAAAATGTTGGTGACATTCATTTTTATGTAAAAATTTATATAATCATTATTTTAAATATAAAAAATGATCAGTCGCAATATATCACGGCACCAAAAATGACCGTGCTCATTACCATATATCGTGCGATAAGTCGATATATTGACTATCGCGACAGGCCTAATCATCAACACACGCACATATTATATTCAGCACAATACAACTGAATTGCAGTAGGCAATTGCTGAACCTGTAGGCATATGCAAAAACAACAGTACCATGACATTTATAGTCCATAATAATGTAAAATTTAGGTTAAAAATGTTCTTTGCAGTAGTAAGTTCTATAGTATCAACTAGGGATGCACGATATATCGGCCACCATATCGGTATCGGCCGATAAATCCTAATTTTTTTCTGTTATCGGTATCGGCCCGATAAGAAAATTTGGCCGATATCTTAAAGCAGCCTTTTGTGCAATTGTACGTTGTAATATTGTTCGTGTATATAACTGTCACACACAGGCAAGAGACAAGAGGAGTTCAGGTAAACAGAGGGGTTTATTGTCAATGTGGTGCTGGTTAGGATCAAAGGCAGGTGAGCAAGAGAGATATGAGAGAGTTCTGGGGATCTTAGCTTCTTGGTAATCCGGGTGTGATAGTAGTAGGAATCCTGGAGATGAACCGGGGCTGAGGAGAATCAGAAGAGCGGAGACTGAATGTACTTCTGGAGGTAAGGAAACAACAGTTAGTAAAGCTTGTAATGAGTCTGGCAATTTTCAGGTAGTGAACGGTAGACCGGACACTGGAATGCTGAGTGGAGTGAGAAGATATAACGGGCTTAATTGGTGATGCAGGTGATCAGAACTCGGGTGATTGGGATCTGGTGTGTGTTGGAGGAGGTGACTGTGCTGACGTGAGTGATTGCGATGATCTCCTGACAATAACATTCTAATGAGAACATTATTATAATAAAACGTTATGAATTCTTTGGGTTTAGTTGCCGTGTTTCAGTGCGTTGTTATGGGAAGAGCGCATCCACAACAGGATCACACATTCTTAATTTGTTACTTTTTCAAAATCATTGATACATTATTAATAATAACAACCACTTTTATTTTTCTCTTATTATTTTCATCAACAATATGGTTTAGTAATTAAAATCATTTAATTATTGTCCGTGCAGTGGCTATTCCGTTTTATTGATCTATGGCACATTCATTTTGATTCTTTACACATGTAATGATGTCCAGTGACTTGTTTGCATTATTTATGCATTATTTTATTTATTTGTAAGACTTTATGACATTTGGTAATGGGAGAGTAAAATTATTTTTAAAACGTACACCGTTCAAACTAGGCTGCTTATGTTGAAGTGTTTGGGATGTGGCTTTTAATGATGAGAACTTTTTTGTCAAAAATAAAGAATCATCGGTATCGGCCAAATTTCCATATCGGTGCATCCCTAGTATCAACAAAAAAGACACTCAGCCTTTATGCTCAAGAATATTTCACAATCAGAAGGTTTCAGAAACAGGGTTTCTGCATGGGTTATGAAGGTACATTTAAGACTTTTAAAGATCATTTTAGGACCAAGTAAAGAAAATTTCAGGAATAAATTAAATTGAACACAATACATTAATATGGTCTCTAAATGTAAATTGTAAATATCTTGTATTAGCAATGCTTCAAAGTTTAAAAATACAACTTCCAACAGATGTCCATTACGTTTTCTCAGAAAACAAGACTTCATATGTTCAGTTTTCATCTCAAGTAAATGTGTCTTGTTTTAAGGATGTTCAGATATTTGTATTGGAAACAAAACAAAAATACTGAGGAAGATATACATTTTTTTTCTTTGAGTTTAACACTTTTTGCTAAACTTAAGACCTTAATTTTTGTAGAAGGGTGAATTAAGGCTTTTTAAGACCTACAGAACCCCTGCAGATAGCATGATTATCACCTATAATTAATATTAGGTGCCACACCAATGCAAAGAATAATTGTGTGCTTCGTCCTAGTCTTACTTTATTGACATTGTAACTCACCTGCTTCACAAATCCCAAGATCAATTTTTGGTAACTCACAAAGACAGTTCACCTACAAGTTTCCACTCTGAGGTCAGTAATTTTGTAAAGGTTTTACAAATGCTTTGCTGGCTACAACATTCCAGAATAACACAACTAGTGGTGCCGTAATGGGACTAAACAGCGGAGATTATCTGAGCAGTTCAGAGTCAGTCAGCTCTGCCCGCTTACTGACTGCTTAATGCCCCAGGGAGAACAGTCAGCTCCTTGTGTTTCACTGTGATTTCTTTATCGACCGTGCAACCACAAACACCAGAGATGCACACTGCTGGCATATCAAGATTCACATCTATGTCTTTTAAAACATTAACAAATACAAACAGTTGTGACTCACCACAGGCACATGCAAAGTGTTTCAGAAATTGCTTTGTAGAAGTAACTGTAAGAATCAATATATTCAATATATCAATATATGTGAGGAGGACAATCATGCTGAACCAAAAGATCATCTCCCAAGCAGTAAGGACACGTAGAGGAGACACCTGCATCATGTGCATATACATGCACTCATAAGTCATTAATGCAAATGCGTACCACTTACTCTGACTCATAAACACCAGGACTCAACAGTAAGAAGGGAGGTTCAGGCCTTCCCTTGGCTGACCGGATCAGTCATGCCATCAATTCATACATGTTCTTGCATTCAAAAACAGCTAGATGCGCAGAACATCATGAAATAGAATATAACTTGACGCTTGTCTGTAAAGTTGCGGCTTTACTGACAAGATGCGAATTAAATATCGCATGCGATTTATCGTGCAGCCCTACTTAAAATGCAATGTTTAAGGGCTGAGGCTGTGAAAAAATAGCTTGAACATTTTAAATCAACTTAAATATACCAACTTAAATAATTAAAAAAAACATTTCAACATGAGATGTCAGTAAATTAAGCATTTACCAAAATTTCTGTGAAACAGTATTATAGTGACTACTGTATTTTCTGGAAAATAAGTTGCACCTGACTATAAGTTGCACCAGGTCAAAACTGTATTGTTGACAGAAAAAAACAAAAACAAAAAAAACAATAAGTTGCATTGGTGTATATAAATCACATGTTATTATTAAATTCAGAAATAATCTAAAATACCGGTACACAAAAGCATTTACATTACAAACACTATAAATGTATATTACTCCCCCTCACTCCACAACAAATCCTTTAAATTAAAAATATTCAGTACAGAACAGGAATGAAAGATATCAATATAAAACAAAAATAAATTAAAGTGGCATTCATTATTAACAATACTTGTTAATGCCAAGCCTAAACAAATGTATTTAAAGTGAAACTGAAACTATCGCGTGTGCGAGATGTGCCATATACAAATAAATTTGGGCCCGCATAACTCTCTCATTCGGCACAAATGCAAATGTGTGTTCTGCGCACGTTTTACATGATTCACATTATTACATTATAAACATTGCTTTAAAACATAAGGTGCAGCACATTTTAAATAAAAAAAAAGTGACATTCTGGAAAATACAGTATTTGCTCATATAACAAAGTATAAATCTAGAGATACAAATTTTGTAGCAATTTTTTATATAAAACACACTGCTGCCAAATCAATTACAAAATTGTTATAGCAATGGCTTTGCATGTTGACCTATATTATAGTGCAAGGCTGTCTGAGAATGTGACAGAAGGGAAAAAGGGGTGGATAGAAAAAGAGAGAGATAGAGAAGCAAATCGAGAGGGCTCTCTCTCTCTTTCTTACGGTCAATTAATCATTAGCCAGGTGTCTGTCTTGGCAGCTCACAGGTAAAGTCTTAATGGTAGGTTAGCAGATCAGGAGCAGGTAAACGTGCAAGTGTAATTACTGGCATCACATCAGTGCATTCTTTCAGCTGATGAGGTGGAGGAAACATAATGGTTACGGATCTGTGCTGCTACCACTAAGTAAAAAGAAAAGGGGTTAATAAGATTACAGTTCTTCTCTTTAATCCAATACCGATACTGATATATTTCCTTTTGTTTGGAAACAACACCAAGTCTCTCCTGTGCAGAAATTATAAGCAAAATATTTTTAATTTTGGTTAGTTTTAACAAGAACTTATTTGTTAGAATTAAATAAACAATGAAGGTACCTTAACATTTTATTTTAAGATTTAACATTTGTAGATGGTCTAAAGCAAGAGTTGTAAAAATTCTGAAAATCTTTTAGAGCTTATAATTTGTTTACAAAATAAAACATATTACACATTAATGAATAAATCAGCATATATATATATATATTAAAATAAATAAATTATTTAATTTACAAGTGTCATGTTTGTGATTTTTTTTCATGTAAGCTATAGCTTCTGACCTTTAAATATACTCATTATTTTATGACATCAATAACTGCTTTATTTAATCAGAAACACAGTCTAAATGTTATTTGTGTAGGCTATTTTACTTTTAATTTAATTAGAACA
>NW_015541014.1:186176-186449 GCF_001515605.1 Sinocyclocheilus anshuiensis | reverse complement strand
TTGTTCAGGTGTGTTTGATTAGGGTTGGAGCTGAACTCTGCAGGACTGCGGCTCTCTAGGACCGAACTTGCCTACCCCTGAATTAGAAGTAGGCCAACAGCGTCCCCTACAGATTAAAACTCCTTACCGAACGGGCATTAGGACCTGGGGGAGGCTGTCACTGCTGCCGCTGCTGCACGTGCTATTACTGTTTACTCTATCATATACCTAACTCATCATTCTGTACAGTGCTTTCACAGATTAAATGCAGCGATCCAAAAGATAATCATTATT
>NW_015541014.1:180648-186134 GCF_001515605.1 Sinocyclocheilus anshuiensis | reverse complement strand
TGCTGCACGTGCTATTACTGTTTACTCTATCATACACCGAACACATCATTCTGTATCCATACATGCTTTCACAGATTAAATGCAGCCATCCAAAAGAGTGAATCTAATTATCATTCAGACAAAACTTTGCTTCAAGAATGAGCCACACTGCTGACGTGATCTAATCGCTAGCACACCCTCAGCACATGCGAGTTAACGTATTCCTCTTATCGGCAAGATAAGACATAATTTTTCATATGGGGCCGATGCCGATATTTACATTTAAAGCCATTATCGGCCGATTCCAATATCAGTCCAATAATATTGTGCATCCCTAGCTTATACTTCCTTATGATTCAAATTTTTAGACTACGCATTTACTTCTATTTTGGCATATTTCATATTTATGCCAATAAAGGCAAAACTGGTGAATCATACGAAACTATAAATGACAAAATTCAATGGAATCCAACTAAAGAATGTTGACCACTGACGGTTGGAAATAATAAGGAGAACAAGTGAATAGAGCGAGAGAAAGAAAGAATGAGAGCAAGTTTGTTTGCACTACAGGTCATATTCATTCCTTGGGTTTCAGTCATTCTGACACTGAAATGAGTTTAGGACTGCTGTAGCATTTGCCGAAGGGAAATAAGCCTGAACACAACAGGTCAAAATGACTCCAGCAAGTGCGTGTATGAGTCTGTGCAGAGGGGGTGTAGACAGAAAGACAGACCAAGAGAGTCTGAAGTACATCTTCACTAGAGCACAAAAGTTTATATGGTTTTATGGCACAGAAATGTTGCTCTAGTAGCTAGTATTATATAGACTTTATGGAGAAAAAGTATGATTGAATCAGGGTTATTGCAGTTAACTAAAACCGAACTAAAAACTTAAAAACATATTATACTTCACCTAGCTGCCAAGGCAGCAATTTTCATTTAGTTTAACATGATGTACTACTATAACAAAGATAAAAAGATACAAATGTACAAAAAATTGACAAAAACACACAACAACAAAATTACTAAATCTTTAATTAACAATAAAATGAAACAGAAAACATTCAAAAAATCTTAATTAAAAACTATATTATCTAAATTATACTAAAATAACACTGGACTTTACACACAATTTGTTACAATAAGATGAACGGTGAGAATCATTAATACTGTCTTAGATAAAAGTAATTAATAATGAGTAGGCCTAGCTGAGGAATCCCAGCACCTACACCTGAAATTATGAAATACGAAGCTAAAACCTGTTAAACATTGAATAATAACACCATCAACAGAGAACCTACTAGAGCATCATTACTTTTCTGCAGACCACTCAAAATCTCCACTTCCACTCATAACCCTGCCATTAACTCCTATTCAACACAGGAATCAGGAATACTGTCTACTCTCACATTTGGTGAAAAATACAGTGACTTCATGCATAGTCTTCATAAAAAGTTCAACAGGCTTTCATATGAACGACACATTCCAACAGAAGGACTCAACGGAGCAGCTTCCACTGCTGCCACCCAGTGTTGTAGCCATAATCATATTTATAAGAGATTGTTTTCAACCACATCACATATGTGTGAATAAACGATCATAGTCATTATGGTTTGACTCATTCAAAAACAGGTTAGTTACAAATGATAGACCATATGATTATAAATGATTTGGACTGACATGATGCACCATTATATAATTCACACCGGCCCCACAGCTAAGTGTTGAGTACTCACGTTACACAACAACATAACAGTCATTTTGAAGCCTAGGGTTCATCACTTATGACAACATACACATTTTACAGGGCAAACCTGGGACCACACCACTTACCATATTAATACTGTGCAGGTCAAATGCCACTTACAACAGCACATTAAAAAACACGACAACAAAACCACTGGTTCATACCAAGAAGCTGACCTACAAATACCTAACCAGCTGTCTATCACATATTCAAGTTTATGCCAGTGCAGCTCCCTCTTTCTCACTTTCAGTGTAAGTATTCCCAACACAGTGATGTGTTGTTTTTTTAACAGAAACTGGGAACTGAAAGGTTAACATAGAACGTTATTCTATGTGGTTATGTCAAGTGGAAGACACAAATCAAACCTAATTCTTGATACTTCCAACAAAACCGTGATTTATAGGGTGTACGCATATTTTCTTTGACTTCCAGTTATGTTTCTCGTCTCATCTGTGTGGAGTTTCACCGTTAGCCGCACACTGAGCTCGCAACGGGTCAGACCTGATTTGACGCTGTCCGTTGAGCTCGCGAGCCGAGCGGGAAACGAACGGTGACGAGACCACACAACGCGATTCGACCGCTAAAACCTGAGCAAAAGATACTCACGCAAGCGAGTGGTTTTCCGCTTCGTCCTCCGCCGTAACCTGTCTATACTGAAACAGCGAATCTCAGATTTGTCAACCTCTCCCTTCGTCCCGCAGCCATCTTTCTCCTCAGATTCCACGGACACACCCACGCGCACGGGACGCTATGACGTTACACTGGAGGGTGGCGGCCATGGCGAGAAGTCGGTTGTTTTGCTTGGAGCAAACATATGTTTCTCAACGGCTCTGCCTTTAAGGAGCGACCGGGAGCGACCAGACACCGTGCCTAATTAATTTTCATGAGTTGGCCACAGCATGGTAGGTAAAATGAGTCCAACGCTGTGCAGAAAAAAAAACCTTTGATATAAATGCTGCCACCAAGTGGTAATAGATTATGTATTTTTTTCCTTCCCTGACAGTTTAAATAATAAAAAGATATTTCTATTTCAAAATACTTCATTGATCATAAAGTCTATGCTTACTACTGCATATAGCCTATTATAGTATTCGGACATAATAGAGCTATTATTTTGTGTTTGTAAGCTGAAAGGTTTTAGACACTTGATGGATCATTTTGGAAGTATTATTTTCTATTTTCCATTTCAGTTACCTTTCCTCAGCTACCCCACAGAGTTTGCAGAAATCTGATTGGTTAATACAGATTGCTGAGCCAGGAGGAAACTGCTCACCTGTTCCTCTGGAGGAATGTTGTCATGGCAATGAGCATCACATAATACCTGTGTTATATGGGTGGGGTTGTTTGTTATGATGACACAACTATGTGGTCAAACAATGGTTGTTTCCTTCATCTGTTTCGTAATGTTGTTATTAACTTTCTTACCTTCATATTTTCTTTGTAAATACTAAACATGAACAAATCTATGGGCAAGGCTTTTCGCATGACAACGCATGGACAAGAATGGTGAAGAGGAAGAAAATAAGGGACAAGAAGCAAAAGAGAAGAAAGAGGAGACTCCAAAACTAAAGTGAGTTTTAGTTTTTAAAAAAAAAATCACATTTGTTACCGTAATGTTATAATGTATACGCATTATTTTTATTTCTGACAACAAACTATGTTCCAAACACACACAAATTAAAGAAATAATAAATTCTTTGTCATTTTAAGGGGTTTATATAAAAGAATACACACAAAAACACTAACACAATTTTCTAATCTCTCAGTTGGATGGATTGGATAATTGATCCATCTGAAGATTTTTACTACACATGGTTGCTTTTATTACAATTATGATGCTTCCTATATCTGCTATAACTGGGTCATCATAATATTCAGGTATAGGAAAACACCAAGGTTTGACTACTTTATGTTGAGCTACATCTGTACCAATTTATGCAGTATATATTTTAATAAATCACTTAATTTGAGAGAATTGTGTAACTGTGAAATGACAACATTAACAAAAACAATAAAATTTTAGTTCTAAAAAATATTCCAAATATGCAGATATGTTTTGGATTTCAAGTCCTAAAGCTAGTTCATTTGCTAAGAAGTCATTAGCTTGTGCGAGAACTGACGTTAAAATATCTGTGTATTGTTAAAAAGACATGTTTCTATGCAACTGAAAAGAAGCTGTCGTCAACATGGCTCACATTGGATTATGTCTGTGACTTGTTCTATGTGCTTGACAGTTACTGGGTTTCGCACAGGTAAGTGTGCATCTTGTCGCTTTATTTATTGTCTTTGAATGTATTTATTTAATTGTCAACTTTGCGTCAGTATAGATTGGTTTTATTATGAATTTATATAAATATTTAAATATGTTAATTAGTTGTTGTTGTTTTTTGCTCTGTACAAGTGAAAAGTAACTTGAGGCACCATTTGCTGTTTCTCAAATCGTCACTGGAAAACCTCGAGATACCATTTAAAAAAAAAAAAAGGCTTTCCTCTTTTACAGGTTTTCTAGAGCAGGGTATCCAGGTGCGAGACTTGTCCCTTTTGAAAACGCGTTACCTGCGCTCCTCTCGCTTCAAGTGGGACATCGAGGCCTTGGACCACATGGAAACGCGCACATCGTACCCGAACACCTTCCGCGTCGCCAAACTCATGCTGTATATTTTCGTTGTCATCCACTGGAACGCCTGCGTCTACTTCTCTCCGTCTAATTACATAGGCTTTGGTGCAGATCCCTGGGTCTATCCCAACATCTCCGACCCGGACTTTGCTTTCACGAGACGTCAGTACTTCCTCACCACAGTGGGTGACACTCCGCCGCCCGAACTCGAAGAAGAGTATCTGTTTTTGGTCGCAGACATGTTGATCGCCGTGCTGGTGTTTGCTTCCGTCGTGGGGAGCATGGGGGACGTGATTCAAGCTTGCGTGATCGTGACAGCGTGTTTTTTTCCCAATCACGAGATGGTGAAGGGTTACCTGCGCTGCATGTACACCTGCCTCAACCCTAAACCTACCCTTACAGTAGGATAAATACAGTGTTGGTAGCATAATCTGATAGGTAGCATTATTTGTCAGAACACCGGCTGTGCAGCGCAGCAGGTAATCCTTCACCATCTCGTCGAACTGCAGAAACGCGTCAACGACTGGTACAATCATCTCCACATCAACAAGTGGGTCTTTCTGTCATTGCAGGGGTGTCAAACTTTCCTGCGGGCCACAGCCCAAATTATTGTCCAAATACCCACACTTGCGGTCTTGGCCACTTGAGAGCGCGTGCGCGCGACAGGAAGTAAGTGCGCAAGACTGTCCCAGGTCTTAAAAATACCAAAGCGCAATGCAATGCGCTTAACGCACACTAAACCCACACTATCTCGAATACTGCTCCGGAGCGCTATTCGACGCTTAGTCTTCTTCTTTTTCTTCTTCTTTTGTGTTTCTTTCATTTCCCCCGCCATCTACATCCTCCAAATCCAGATCACTTCCGGACTCTACTCCACTTCCGTCCATCTTGGCCTCAGTCACAACCCAGTGTCGCCAACCGCGCCCCCACAAAACACGACTCGTTTGTTTGTCTTCTTCTCGGCTTCGGTCTTCATGCGGCAGTCGTTAGAAGTGTCTAGACAGAAATGTCTTTCTCGAGGCTTAGTGTATCCCATCATGCATCATGTTCTGGAAATAAATCGTGAGACTTTTTGCCGAGATCTCGCGAGAGGTCACGGAAACCTTTCCAATGTAAGTTAAATATTAATATAATAATTAGATAT
>NW_015541014.1:178520-179598 GCF_001515605.1 Sinocyclocheilus anshuiensis | reverse complement strand
AGAGGTCACGGAAACCTTTCCAATGTAAGTTAAATATTAATAATAATAAGATATTACATATAATTTGGTGGTAAAACAAAGTGCTACACATTTTATTGCTGCAAAGATTAGTATATTTATTTTTGTACAACATTTGCAACTGCTTTTTATCACTTAATTAAATTGTGTCATCTATAGGGACTATAGCACTACTGAACAGACATTTAGAAGTTGATTTTAAAATGCAAAGTATTGAAAATAATAATAAAACTCTGTAAACACTTTGCGTTTTTACAACCCTATAAGTGTGTCCCATCAGGCAATGAAAAGTTGTACACACACTTGTGGTCTTCATGCTCGCTTGAACACTTGGGCCAAATACAGGAAATACGTCATATAAGTAGTCAAGTGGTCAAGTGCAAAGACCGCAAGTGTGGGTATTTGGACAAGGCAAGAGTTTAGATTCAACCCTAATTAAACGCACCTGATCCAGCTTCTTCTTCTTCTTTTGATGTTTAATGGCGGTTGGCAAACCAGCTTTTGGTGTATATTCTGCCACCTACTGGGATGGAGTGTGAGGCGATGATATCAAGGAAATGCTAATTCAAAAAAAAATAAATAATTCCTTCTACCTATATTTTATTATATACATTTGTTCTTTTCAGAACATTAATAGGAGCTTTATAACCTTTATGAGAACTGTTTAACACATTCTGTAATGTCATAGAATTAATGCAGGCAGATTTTAATTCCTCTTTTAACTGTATTCTTTCCCTTTCATATGCCCTACATTTAATCAGCACATGCCAGACAGTTTCTGGAAGTCCACAGTGATTACATTGACCAGATTCATGTTTTCCTATCATCTGGAGTGATTTATTAAGAGTAGAGTGTCCAATTCTCAATCGAGATATAACTGTATCATCCCTTCTATTACCATAAGCAGTTCTTACTTGTCCTACTTGTTTATTTATATTATACAAATGTCGCCCTTTGTTACCTTTATCCCATCTCTCTTGCCATATCTTTCTGACAGCTACTTTAATTAAACCTTTAATTTCTGATTTACTCAAGGGTATATGTATGTCAATATTTGTGT
>NW_015541014.1:169012-175279 GCF_001515605.1 Sinocyclocheilus anshuiensis | reverse complement strand
GCCACCTACTGGGATGGAGTGTGAGGCGCTGATATCAAGGGAAATGCTAATTCTCAAAAAAAAAAAAAAAACCCTTCTACCTATATTTTAATATATAAATTTGTTATTTTCAGAAAATTAATAAGAGCTTTATAACCTTTATGAGAACTGTTTAACACATTCTGTAATGTCATAGAATTAATGCCGTCAGATTTTAATTCCTCTTTTAACTGTATTCTTTCCCTTTCATATGCCCTACAGTTAATCAGCACATGCTCTACAGTTTCTGGAAGTCCACAATGATTACGCTGACCAGATTCATGTCTTCCTATCATCTGGAGGGATTTATTAAGAGTAGAGTGTTCAATTCTCAATCGAGATATAACTGTATAATCCCTTCTATTACCATAAGCAGTTCTTACATGTCCTACTTGTTTATTCACTGTAAAGCTATCTGAATAGCGATCATCTCTGCTGCATATACTGATATATTATTAGAAGTTCTTTTTGCAGATTTATATTTAAAGTGAGGAATATACATGGCAGCACTTGTACGCCCAGTTTCTGGGTCTTTAGAACCATCTGTATAAATTTGTAAAAATTGAAAGTAATGACTATCTAAATGCTGCTGCACTATTGTCTCTTTGGGAACATATTTCTTGTTTTCGTTTATTAAATTAAATATCTGCAAATCAACTGTTGGCATAGAAAAAAACCAAGGTGGATATACTGGCAGAGCCACCGTGGGGCTAATATCGATATTACTGATACCTATTTGTTGAGCCTGCTTGCCTACTGTCCAGCCAAAGTTATTCAGATATGTCTGCTCATATTCCCAGCAGCTCTCCAGTATTTTTTTTACTGGATGATTGGTAAAATTACCTTTAATACCAGTCCAATATACCATTTTAAGCTGAATTTCACGAATGTCTAGTGGTGTTTCACCCATTTCTACCTGCAAAGCTGTCACAGGAGAGGATCTAAACGCTCCACAACATATTCTAAGGGCTTGGTTTTGAATTACCTCTATCTTAGTTAATAATGAGGTTGATGCTGAGCCATATACTATTCTACAATAATCAATTGCTGACCTAATTAATGCACTGTATACCCTTTTAAGAGAACGTCTAGTAGCTCCCCAATCTACTCCTGCCAAGCACCTCAGCACATTGACTCCTTTCTTACATTTATCAACTAACTTCTGAATATGTGACCCAAATGTTAATTTGGAATCCATCCATACTCCCAGATACCTTATTAGTGATACTTGCTCTAATGTTTGTTTATACAACTTTAATTTAACTTCAGGAGTTTGCTTCTTCTTTGAAAAACATATTACCTGGGTTTTTTTCACTATCTTGTCTACCTCCTCATTTCCTTCCACTCCAACATGAGCAGGCACTCATACAAATTCTGCTAGAATTCTCAGTTGCCGTATTCGGTACAAACTTTGCAGTACTTCTAATAAAATATCTTGTCTAGATTCCGATTTTCCACTCAGTATACTTGTGAGTGCAGAATATGAATCTGAACAGATTACCACTGTTGTTGGTTGGATTTCTTCCACCCACTGTAAAGCTATCTGAATAGCGATCATCTCTGCTGCATATACTGATATATTATTAGAAGTTCTTTTTGCAGATTTATATTTAAAGTGAGGAATATCACTTTAGAATGGTCTAATGGTTATTCTAATGGTCTTTAGAACCATCTGTATAAATTTGTAAAAATTGAAAGTAATAACTATCTAAATGCTGCTGCACTATTGTCTCTTTTGGAACATATTTCTTGTTTTCGTTTATTAAATTAAATATTTGCAAATCAACTGTTGGCATAGAAAAAAGCCAAGGTGGATATACTGGCAGAGCCACCATGGGGCTAATATCGATATTACTGATACCTATTTGTTGAGCCTGCTTGCCTACTGTCCAGCCAAAGTTATTCAGATATGTCTGCTCATATTCCCAGCAGCTCTCCAGTATTTTTTTTACTGGATGATTGGTAAAATTACCTTTAATACCAGTCCAATATACCATTTTATTTCACGAATGTCTAGTGGTGTTTCACCCATTTCTACCTGCAAAGCTGTCACAGGAGAGGATCTAAACGCTCCACAACATATTCTAAGGGCTTGGTTTTGAATCACCTCTATCCTAGTTAATAAAGAGGTTGATGCTGAGCCATATACTATTCTACAATAATCAATTGCTGACCTTATTAATGCACTGTAGCAGCAGAATACCACACCGATTGCCGCTCCTGTCAGCTAAGAACAGGAAACTCAGGCTACAATTTGCAGGATAACGCGTCATGTCACAAAGCTCAATTCACCTCAAACTGGTTTCTCCAACATGACTCTGAGTTCACTATAATCAAATGGCCTCCATGGTCACCAGATCCCAATCCGATATGTGATGGTGGAATGGGAGATTTGCATCATGGATGTGTAGGAACTGTGTGATCATCTCTTTATGGACCAAAATCTATGAGGAATGTCTCCAGCACCTTGTTGAACTGTCAGACTTCACACACATCCTCACATATACTCACTCTCACAAACACTTTTTCAACACGCACTCTCACACACGCATCCTTACATACACTTACTCTCACATACACGCACTCCCACACACACACATCCTCACACACTCACATACACACACTCTCAAACACGCATCCTCACTCTCTCACACACATCCTCACACACTCACATACACACACTCTCTCAAATGCATCCTTCACACACTCACATACACACACTCTCACACATGCATCCTCACACACGCATCCTCATACTCACACACTCTTACATACACACACTCACACACATCTTCACACACACACACACACACACACACTCTCACACACACATCCTCACTCTCACATACACACACATCCTCACACACACACATCCTCACACTCTCACACACACACACTCTCTCAAACGCATCCTCACACACACACTCTCTCACATACACACAGTCACACACGCATCCTCACACTCACATACACACACTCTCACACACACATCCTAAAAATATTAGTAAATTGCAGTTCTGAACAAACTATATTGGTATATTCTTGCAGATAGGTGAATAATTGATTAAAACGCTGTTTTGCACTTACGGCTGATTATTTGAATTAAAGCAGTGTTCAGACTTAATGATAATTCCATGGTTTTTACTTAACTTTCCACAGTATTTAAGTAAAGCTCCTTATTGAACATTAAAAGCTGAAGAAAATACAGAAAATCTCATGTAAAATGACAGCAAAACACTGTATTTTTGAATTACAGAAAATTACTGTTATTTAATGTGCCCGTTATTTTACGGTAATTTTCCGGCACCCCAGCTGCCAGAATTTTTTTCAGTGTATACCCTTTTAAGAGAATGTCTAGTAGCTCCCTAATCTACTCTTGCCAAGCACCTCAGCACATTGACTCCTTTCTTACATTTATCAACTAACTTCTGAATATGTGACCCAAATGTTAATTTGGAATCCATCCATACTCCCAGATACCTTATTAGTGATACTTGCTCTAATGTTTGTTTATACAACTTTAATTTAACTTCAGGAGTTTTCTTCTTCTTTGAAAAACATATTACCTGGGTTTTTTCAACTGAAAGACGAAAACCCCATTGATTAGCCCAATTTTCAACAACATCTATAGCCTCCTGCATTTTTTGCCCTACATACTGCAGGTTCTTCCCTTTTTTCCACAAAGCTCCATCATCCGCATATAGTGCTTTTCCTATTCCTAATTCAATTTCTCCAAAAATATCATTTATCATTATATTAAAAAGTATGGGGCTACAAACACTTCCTTGAGGGGTTCCATTGTCTATTTGATAAATATCAGAGTATTCAGTACCTACTCTCACTTGTATTGTTCGTTCTTGCAAGAAATCCATAATCCAGTTATATAACCTCCCCTTGATGCCCATTCGATCTAATTTAATTAACAGCCCTTCCTTCCACACCATGTCATACGCTTTCTCAATGTCAAAAAACACTCCTATTACCACTTCTTTTTTTCACTAGAGCGTTCCTTATTTCATTCTCCAAGCATACAACTGCATCTAGTGTACTACGTCCCTTTCTGAATCCACTCTGATATGGATGTAACAAATTTTTGGTTTCCAAATAAAATAATACTCGTGACATAACCATTCTTTCCATTACTTTGCACATGTTTGATGTTAAAGCAATAGGTCTATAGTTAATCGGAACAGATTGGTCTTTCCCAGGTTTTGCAATAGGTACTATAATGCCTTGTTTCCACGAATAAGGGAGTTTCCCTGATTTCCATACTTCACCTGATCCAGCTAATCAAGTCCTTCAGGCTTATTTGAAAACTACATGTGCTGTGTCCCTAAGTTAAGTGCACACACTTCGAAGGGCACGTTCTTCGAAGGCCACGAAAACCTTCGAAGGTTTTACATCATAATGGAGGAGACAGGCTTAACCAAGACCTAGGCCAGGGGTGCTTTTCAATTCTTATTTGTGCATCCTCATTTCCTTTCCTTGCTTCCTTTCCTCACATCTTAGCTCCACCCCTTCAGGATGTGAGGGAAGGATGCAAGGAAAAGACGCAAGGACGGAGGAGTTGAATCAAGTGAAATGATAGCCTATACCCTCGCTCCGTTTTTAGCATCACTTCAAAGCATCATCAGCTGCGCTAAAGGGATCTGCCCTTATGTTGTTAAAGTTTGTTATTTAAGACATTCATAATAAATAATAAAGCAAGATGCCCTGTTTGAAATATATGACATGCATGGTTTATTTAAACTGCAAAGGTAAAATATAAATTAAAATTATTACAACAGATGTGAAGGGGGAGGAGAATGTATACGTGCGTCAGGTTTTTAGATGAAAAACACTTCCGCAAAGGATACACCTGTGTAACCTTGCTCATAGCTCCTCAGGAAGCCTCCTCACTCCTCGATCCTCACCTCCTCGCGGTGCAATTATAGAATTGAGATGTCTTACAAGATGGCTGAGCTCGATCGGTTTCCGGGTCATAGGATGGAGGACAGAGGAGCGAGGAAACGAGGAGGGATATTGAGAAGCCCCCCAGGTAAATTACACTGGTTTGCTGCGTCCTTTGTCGGATTACAACTTTAAATGCAGGAATTGGCTTGGAGCTTACTTGAAAAATGTAATGATAGATATGAAAAACTACAAAATACACATACACACACACACACATAGCAGTTCAAATGCTAACTGATATCTTACAAAGGTGCGATTTTATATAGTTTATTGTCTTTGGACCATGGTGATCATATGTAGACAGGTTAGCAAAAATAAAACTGTGAATAAAAAAAATAGAGCATTGTACAGCTCAATGTTCAGCGGCAGCTGTCACAGCTGAACAGTGCTCTGTTTGACCGGTCCGAGTCCTTCAGATGCAGCCTTTGATATAGTTAGCAACAATTTGTTAATATTCGGACAAAATGTTGATACTTTCATTTTCAAAATAATCAGAGGTGGACTGTCTTTTACAACATGATGCATTGTTGTAGATTAAACTACCCAACAGTATATTTAGTAGGCAACTTTAAATAGAATAACCTTGAACATATTCAGAAGTAAAATGCAGCATACACATTAGTGCAGCAGTAATATTAATGCAAAACCATCCTGACTAATTCTTTACGTGAATATGCAAAACAAAAATACAAAATGTACAGAAAGTACTCAGGCTCATTTACAAATAAATTACACAAAACAAAACTGAATAATGTATACAACTTATTCATTTAATTTTGAACTTACATCACAAAAGTAAACTACAGAAACTAGGTTGTTTCATTGACAATGTGACATTTAAAAAATATATATAAAAAAATTTTAATGTACCCATTTTTTCCACTGTTTTCTCTTGGCTAATAAAGTATTTGTTAAGTATTCTCTCAAGAAGAGAAAACAGTCCCTCCATTCTCTCCTTGCTCTTCTCTCCTCTGTCTCTCTCTGGAGTTTGATATCCTCTCTGAGCAGCTCCACCAGCTTCCACTCACTCCCTCAACGGTCCCAGGACACTTGCAATCCTTAAGGCAGAGCAAATAAACCATGCCTGATAACAACAACAGCACAATGAATTTCAGCAAAAATGTTTACACCTTTTTTGACACACCCATGTTATAGTGTGTGAGCCCAAACAGCAGAATTTAAATGTACAGCATATATTTAATCTACACTACACTCTTAAAAATAAAGGTGCTTCAAAAGGTTCTTCAAGCGATGCCATAGAAGAACCATTTTTGGTTCCACAAAGAACCATTCAGT